>NC_069502.1:1132885327-1132997827 GCF_027579735.1 Bombina bombina
CTCAGCATGAAGTGATCAGATATACGACAAATGATGGACAGCTTTGGTCCACTGAACAGGAAAAAAAAATCCCATTTACGTGATGCCAGATGGGACCTACAGGATGCTTCAGCGCAAACAACTCATCTTTCTTTGGACCTACTTGTGCGGCTCGTGCTAGCCCCAGCTTATAATGATGGATATCAAGTTTACTATAAAGTGGGTGACAACGCCAGCCTTGTTATAGCTGACAGTCTTCTCATCTTGTCATTATTACAGATTGAAGATTTATTGAAGTTTATTGTTGTGCATAGAGTTCAGCAATTTGCAATACATCATGTGGTATGGAACGTGTGATGCAGTGACTGACCGCGCCTGGAATAGTCAACTCTTCTGGAAACTAAAAGCTCCCGGATAGGTAAGAGAGAGTCTGACGATGTAGCTCAACTTTAACACGTATACAAATAAAACCAACTTAAAATGTCATTCTCTATATAATGTAGAAGCACTACAGTTTTTTTACTATTAAACTGCAGTGCAAGCAAAGCTGTGTAAAACCCCCTTAGTTACTTTAACAATCCTGAATTTAACCCAGCCTTGTTTGCACACTCTCTTTTATTGCTCGTCATATCGGTCTCTAATTGTTCTCTTGAAAAGATAAGGGGAAAACGTATTTTCCAAAATGGCCGCATCATCCCTTAAAAGGGACATTGTACACTAGATTTTTCTTTGCATAAATGTTTTGTAGATGATTCATTTATATAGCCCATCTGAGAGTGTTTTTGTCACAATGTATAGTTTTGGTTATTTTTTTAATAACATTGTGCTGATTTTCAGGCTCCTAACCAAGCCCAAAATTATCAGATGTAGATCCAGGTCTAGAGATTCCAGTTTGTGTAATCTGTCTTTTCATATGCAGAGGATGGGGGAGGGCATGAGTGTCTGCTCTTTCTGCATTCCCAGCCCTATTAAGTGGGTTTCCCAGCCTAACCTCATCAACTAATATCTTCATTATGGTAGTGGTAATGTAAAAATTGGTGTACACTGTCCTTTTAATAGAAACTCAGTGGAACTGAAGTTCAAATACAGAAAAAGAAGAGAAAATAATGAAATTATGTGGCAAAGTTGTGTTTTACTACACATAATTAAACATATTATTTCACAATACCAAACAGTCTAATGTTTCCTTGTTGCAAATTTCAACTATTCAAAAATAAATAAATAAATAAATAAATACACATACATACACTCTATAACCTCTTTCTCCAAATTTAAACTGGCATCACAGGAATTCCCACAAGTGCCATTATGCCATATCTAATTTAAAGCTTGATGGTGGAAGCCACAGAGCCTTATAAAATGACACCTCACCTGTAACGCAGGGTGTCATATTAAGAAAAGCTTCTGTGAATTGTGAGTAGCATGAAGGTAGTTGTAGTTTTGATGCACACATATGAACTACAATACCCTCATGCTCTATGCAACAGCTCAATGGCAGCTGCACAGACATGGGTTGTATCATCTCCCATATTTGTACCTATGTGCATAATGCTACACAGATCAGTAATGCGGGATCACAGGAGAGAATCCTTCCTCCTTAAAGATAAAGGGGCAAGGAGTTAATGTACTGTAGAATTACGAGAACATACTGAAGTAGTCTCAGGAGCATGCACAGGTTTTGAAAACTATATAATGTTTATAACAATGCTACAAATAGAGGTCCCATTTATCATTGTCCAGATTGAAAATGTTTCAAACCTCAGGGTTAAGAAACAGCAGTTGTGCTTCTTAGACGAGCCTGCACCGCCACTGCCTTTGGAGGATGATAACTGGAGTATATATTGCTCAAGATGTGCACGCTCCTAAGACTACCACAGCAAGCTCAACAATGGATACTAACAGACATATGCAAATATGATCATATAAGTCATTTTGAAAGTTTTTTTTTTAAATTGTATGCTGTATATGAATAATGAAAATGTAACGTGACGTACCCCAAAAGACCTCTTCCAGACAAGTACAAGCGCAGGTCTTGCCAACAGTGGCAGTTAAACATAAGGCTCCAACGCTTAATGGACCATTTAACATAGAAGAACAGCAAAATCAACAAATGCATAATAAAAAGACAATGCAAAAGCACTTAGTTTGAATTTCAGATGAGTAGTAGATTTCTTACAAAAGGTGGTGAGAGTCCGCATTCCACAAGCTTTTAATCCATCTCACCTTTCTGTTATAGAAGTCTTAATATTTGGCTTCCAAAGGAGGAAGGTGAAGAATTGAGGTGCTCCAGATTCTTCGTTAGAACGGGATTCTCAGACCTATGTGAGACCCAGTTTTCCCCTGGAAAGCCAGGAATAGAAGAGAGGGGAGCACGGAGTACGGGGTAGTGGCAGAAACGGTCAACCTGTTAAAGGTGCCGCAGGGACTTGTCCCTTAGGCTTTTCCTCTCAGGGCATCGTTGTACTCCTTTGTGATTTCCTTGCGGTTGCTTCCATGGTGGTGAGAGTCCACAAGACCTGCCCTCTTATTTATTTCCAATTAGAGATAACTTTTACCTCATTTACACTGTTTTGTCCCAGCTGTGTAACTAGCGCTGCTTATTCATGACAGCTTCTTCTCAAGATCAACAGTTCTCTGAGTCTCCAGAACAGTATTTTGCAAGGGTTAAACACATAGACTTACAGGGTCCCTAGTGATAAAATGACACGCTCTAACCAATAATAATGTGTAACTTTTGCACTATAATGGCCCTTTAAGGAAATGGAAGATCATAATATTGACATGACATAGATAAATAGAAATAAATATTAATAAAACATCCTCATGGCTGAAATGCAATGCAAATATCTTTAGAAGTCATGGGGCTACAACAATGGTTGTAAAGATCATTATATTCAACATGTTTCTCCATGAACAGTCAAGTATGTTAAAATAGTTTTGCATGAAAAGGATTAAAGAGCCACTTAATACAGTAGTATAGAATAATTGACAAATACACAATAAAAATATAATGCAATAGCACTTTGAATTTGAAATGAGCAGTAGAATATTTTCTGGCAAATGTAAAAATTCATCCAAATGTTTCTCCTTCCCCTGTATCATGTGACAGCCACCAGCGAATCACAACATTTGTATATAATGCATATATATGTAATATACTGTGCAGTTTTGCACATGCTCAGTAGGAGTTGGCACCTCAGAAAGTGTGCATATAAAAAGAATGTGCACATTTAGATAATGGACATAAATTGGAAAGGTTTTTAATATTGCATACTTTATCTGAATCATATAATTACATTTTTACCTTAGTGTCCCTTTAAAGGGCCACTGTAAGTAAATATATTCTATGCCTGTTACTAACTAACTACCCCAAATACGCTTTTTATCAATAGCATTTCATTAACATATCTCTACCGTATGTCAGAAATCTTGTCTGCAAATTTAATTGTTTTCCAAACCCACTCCGTGGGTATCCTTTGCTCTGTACCAATCCGTTTACAATACCTAGGTTTCAAAATGGCGCTTTAAACACAAAGTTATTGGTTTAAGTATTTTGAACATGCAGTGCTGAAAATAGTGGGCAGGATAACGTGACATCATCGGCGAATAAAAGATATAACTTTTAGAACAATATGAAACTTCGTTTTGGAGAAAATATAGGTCAGTAGGTTTTAATTAATGTTTATTAACTTTAATATGTTAGTTGTTTAGCTTAAAAATTATAACAGAAAGTAATCCTTTAAGTGAAAGCTATTTACATTTTAAGTTAAGCTATTAGGAACAGCAAATGATACATAGGTATCTGCTGCTCATTGGCTGTCAGATGACAGGAAAATTTGGTATATTCGGCAGAAGAATGTCCTAAAAAAAAAAAAAAAAAAAAAAAAAAAAAAAAAATACCTACTTCAATAGATTTTGAAAAACTTGATGGAACAAAGACTATGTTTGAGTATATCAGAGTATATTTTACAATAGCAGCTCAGTTTGCCAGTATCATTAAAAGCTATCACCTTTAATGTGATCATTAAAGGGACACTGTAACATGTTCCCAATGACTCATACCAGCTGTAGAAAATTAAATGTACTGGAAACAGGTTGTTTAGGTTTATTTTCACAATTAACATAGCTGTTTTTCCTTATTGAAATCACCACACATAATGACAATTTCAGTACCTAAGTACTGGTCTTTGTGTATATATAGAGAGAAATAAAATAAGCATGTCTGCTCTTTCTGTGGGTTTAGCCAATTTGAAAGGGGAAGATCTTGAGCATAAAACTGATAGTAAGGGCGCTAACAGCTAAAAATATCAGTTCTCTACCTCTAGCGCACTACTTTATCTTTTCCTATTGAAGATCTTGACAAAATGGATGGCGCTTTCAATGAACAGAAGCAGCAATTTTATATACAAAATTAAACCTAAAGAAGTATATTTCCCATGCATTTATGCAATAGAATACATGCAGTCATTGGCAACAAATTAACTGGAAACAAATTTTACAGTACACGGCCCCTTTAATGTAGTTGTTTTACACTTGTCTAACTCATGGTAAAAAAAACAAAAAAAAAAAAAAAAACGATAATTCTGCTCAGGTATTCCCTAACAAAGTGTATTCAAGAAGGCTGAAAGAATCAATAAGTGAGTGCTTCTAACAAAATAAATGAACTTCAGAGTGAAATTGCCTAAAGAAATCTTGTTAGATAAGTAAGATGGAAAGTAAAATCTGAAATGAACTGGGGTAAGCCGGGTATTTTAAGTAATGTGTGACTAAAATAAAGTAATATTCTTTGTTAATACAAAGTTGACAGGTTGTTGACACACAAAGAACATTCAGATGCATAACACAGGAAGGACAACTGCTTCACACGCCTTTAATATAAGGATTTTTGGTTTTAAGGGACTTTAAACTGCTGGGTACAACTACAATAGAATGGGAACGACTCCCCCGAGCCTGCAGCTCTCTTTAAAGCTATTCTATTATTTTAATCTTTCAAAAGTGCTGGTTAGTAAAGTTATGAACTTAAGGGGACAGTCTAGTCAAGTTCAGCCCCTGGGTAGTGCTTGCTTATTGGTGTCTAAATGTAGCCATCAATCAGCAAGTGCTACCCATGGGCTGAACCTAAAATGGGTCGGCTCCTAAGCTAACATTCTTACTTTTTCAAATAAAGATACCAAGAGAATGAAATAAAAAGGATTATAGGAGTAAATTAGAAAGTTGCATGCACTATCTGAATCATGACTAAAATAAGCACTCACTGGTCTTGGTACATCCCAAACCCATTTATTTATGTGATCCCTTCTTCAGCCAGAAAATTATATATATATAAAATCACGGTGTAGATTGGGCGCTGAAAACCCGATATCCTATTGCTATAGTACTCCTTTCTTAGAAATGTATATAAAAGGATAATGTGTCTATATATGTACAAGTATATCTATTTCCAAAGTTTTAAGTGCCTGCTGATTCAACCTGGGCTTAAATTGGTGGAATACCCAATTCACCAATAGTCGCTAGAAAAATATGAAGAAAAAGTGTATATAGTGAAGCGCTGGTACAAGAAACGATGGGAACCTTAAAGAATATATATAAATATATATGGAGTATAGTTTGCAGTATTGAACTGAGATAAAAATGTGCTTGATAGACTTATAGTGCAATCTCAGTCAATATATTTGAAAGACAAATATAAAATGTAGGTAACATAAGTCTGGAAAAAGTCTTTTGATATGAGAAGTCTTGAAATGTTCACAGAGGGAATATTCTTATGCTAGATCCATAGAGGTGGAACCCCAACTGTTTGTTGAAAAGTAGAAAGAATGACTACTTGCAAAACTTCATCTCAATCAATATGAGGTAAGTAAAAACATAAATTATGCTTACCTGATAATTTTCTTTTCTTCTGACGGGAAGAGTCCACATCTGCATTCATTACTTTTGGGAAATACAGAACCTGGCTACGAGGAGGAGGAAAAGACACCCCAGCCAAAGGCTTAAATACCCACCCACTTCCCTCATCCCCCAGTCATTCTGCCAAGGGAACAAGGACCAATAGGAGAAATATCAGGGTGAAAAAAGGTGCCAGAAGAACAAAAAATTACCGCAGCCTCATAGATAAAAACACGGGGGGGGGGGGAGCTGTGGACTCTTACAGTCAGAAGAAAAGAAAATGATCAGGTAAGCATCATTTAAGTTTTTCTTTTTAAACGGGAAGAGTCCACAGCTGCATTCATTACTTTTGGGAAAGCAATACCCACGCTAGAGGACATTGAATGCAAACAACGGGTGGGTACAAAACGCGGCCCCTTTAAAAGGCACCACAGCCTGAAATTACCCAACACCCTATAAAAATAGACGACACAGGCGGAAACCCAAAGCCCAGGTAACTGCACATTAGTTACATGGCCAGCAAAGCCGAATTAGAGACCACTCAGTCCCAGAGTCCATCGAGCCCAAACAGCCGCTACTACAAAAACGTCATTCTACCATGATTCCGAATAGGCATTGTGCACAGGTATGAGACCCCCTAAACTGCTGTCTTCCCCAAACAAAAAGGAACACTTCCCAAGGGAAGAGGGCCCTCAGACCCCTAACATCTATATATCAGAGTCCAACATATAGCAGGAGCCCCAACAGGGTTCAAACCCTCAGCCTCCCACTACAGGAACGGTGGGACCAGTCCCTACATTGCATCTCCCTTTTCAGGATTCTGAAAACACAAGAAGGGAAAAGACCCTTACAAGGCAGGAAAAACAAGGACCCATAGGTCGCCACATAAAACTGCTTTAGGCAAGGATTTGCATTATGAAGAGTACATAGCCATAACTGGATTTGAACTCTGACCTTCTAAGTCCTCGTGGGACACATCAGATGTTAAGGTAACTCCGAACCAGGAGAATCCAACAACCACTCTAGAAGAGAAGGGCATGAAGCAACGGAAAACCACCCTACCATAGAGGTGAGACCCCTCGGCCATATCGCCAACCCAGTTTAAAGACACCTGGTCTACAAATGCGCCAGAAGACCAGTAGGGGCCCGTCAAAAAGACCTAAAGCCTAAGCCACAGGCAGATAGGCATCTCCCACGAAAAACAGAGCCCCGTCTCCCTTTGAGAGAGGCACACAGGACCACAAACACCTAAGGTGAAACCGAAACGTCTACACCACGCAAAGGAGAGACATGGACCTAGGCCAGGGTCTTTGAAAAACGGGATCGATCAAACGATCTAACTTCCAGAGGAACCCTAGTTGCCTCCTGCGATTAGGAGCGCACCATCTAAAGTCAGTAGACTTGGCGATCTGGCCACAGCCTCAAACCTAAGAGTCTTAAAGAGCTCCTGAACAGTTTAAGAATTCGGCACTCAGTGCACTTGGATCGCAAGAAAATTTCGTAGACAAGCGTTAACACATGTTACACACACTAGCAACCAATACCCGAAGGTGAATGAGAACCCTGGACCATGCTTGCCACCCCAAGACTTAGACGTAAGGCACCCTTCACGAAGCCCTAATGGAACATTGAGGATAAATGGTCAACTACCTAACCCCAGAAGGGTGACCGTCTGTAACCGACCTCAACTCTTCACTATTAAGCCCCCAGGCTAGAGTTGCAACAAGGACGCAGAAACACCCGAACGTTGAGACCGTGGTCAGACCAAGGGTATAATATGGAAGAGACAACAGCCAGAGATCCTTGTAGGATCCATCTTCCAAGAGAAACCTCTGTAACAAGGGTAAAATCTGGGAGCCTCGCAGCTTCCCAAAGGCAGGGAACCCCTGCACACCACCCCTTAGAGTAACGCAACTCTGAGCAGAGGAAGAAGGCCATGCCCGCACTTCCAGACAAGATGATCCACCCAAGGCGGGAAGGAAGGAGACTCCGCAAGGAGTCCCCAGGCGACCACAAAATCTCAAGTATCGGTTCCAGAGAAGAACGTTTTCAAAAACGAAAATCAGACATGAGCTTAAGAAAAAAAAACACATCCATCCGGATCAAAAAAATAAAATGAAGGCAGCCCAAGGTGAATGAGAACGCCAACGGAACCAGCCGATCAGAGGCCCCATTCACCCAAGCCCAGAACTGGAACCGAAACATAAAGCAAAAATTAAACGGAGACGTTAAGGAGATTGTATTCATCCCCAAACGTCATATCCAATTTGCCATCCAGTATCTAAGGCCTCGGATCCCTTGGCCCACTAGGTCTTCCAACATCGCAAAAACATGCCTTAAAAGAACACAAAGGCGTGACAGCCTATAATGGAAGGCAAAATCATAATGCTTCCCCAGAAGGCCGAACTGAATCAGGTGATCCCACGCCCGACTTTCACTTGGGAGATATAAATGAGACAGCGCCATAGAAATGGCCATGCGGAACCGTGCAGTAACCGCTGGAGGAAACAAGCCACCTTCGGAAAAGGGGTAAAGGCCATAGGGACACCTGGTTGCGTGGCCGAGAAAGGGTCTGGGGCACACGCCTCACGGGACATGGAAAGTTCGGAGGTGGATGGCTAAACGCACTCTAAGCTCCCTGATTCGGGGGGGAAGAGAGTACTCTAGAGCGGCTATCGGGACATAAATGATGGGCATCGATTACCCGGGCCATTTCATATTCATCACAAGATGCATTCTCGTATCGGAGACATCCGTGTCTAACATATCAGAATCCTCCATAATCTTGGGATTACAAAAATGACAAAAACTAACTGGCACCATTTTAACACCCCCAATGGCTGGGGCACTCACCACCTCCTGTGAACCAGACAACCCACGAGCTAGACTCTCTCGGTCGCACACAGTCAGCATACGGAAGTGAGAAACAATGTAACCACACCCACCACGAAGTGCACTGTGCCAGTCACAAAAAGGGTGCGTAATCTCGAGAGATTGCGTCATTAAAATAAGGCCATTATGTTCCAAAAAAGCTGTGAGCCTTGGTATTGTTACACATTTGCAGATAAAACTATATCACAAACATGATTAAAGTCCCCCCTGTTCAATAACCCCCCTCAGGAGATATTAACCCATGATTCCTTATTAAGATAAAAATGAGTCCCACTGGGACCCTACCTTGTTTCATTAACATTACATTCATATATCGAAATAAAACGAAAACAATCTTACCGGAATCTACACCGTGGAACAGGAACACGGCCCTTCAAGTGTGACAGATAGTAGCCTCGCTTCTGACATGGACTTGAGTGGATAAAGGTAGGCAGCGAAACTCGTCAATGTTGATTACCAGGGAGCTGTTAATATAAGTCGGGATGGGTTCACAGGAAAACTCTCCCTGCATCTACGGACTCTAACTTTCATTCATGCTCTCACTGAGAGGCTGATAAGATTACAAAAAACTCCAATCCCATCGCGAAGAGTACTACCCTCCATAAGAGACTATCTTGAACTTCTGACACTTCTCTGAAAACCTCCTGTGACGAAAGGCAAAGAATGACTGGGGGATGAGGGAAGTGGGGGAAGTATTTAAGCCTTTGGCTGGGGTGTCTTTGCCTCCTGCTGGTGGCCAGGTTCTGTATTTCCCAAAAGTAATGAATGCAGCTGTGGACTCTTCCCGTTTAAGAAGAAAAGTATCACAGTATCCTGGAGGAGATCTGTATGGTCCCAATGGTCCCTCAGATTCGTGGAAACTCTATGTGTAGGATCCTTCTGTGTGACTTGGAAGGCAGAGACTTTATAAAGCTCATGTTACAGGAAATACAGCAAATTCGTCACTGATTAGCTGCAGTGTAATGGCATGCCCTAAAGTATTCTGGGTCGTAGTTCTTAATGTCTAAACTATAGGTTAGTGACACAAATCGGCACTACAGATCCCAGTAGACAAATCCTTGTGATAGACAATTGTGCTTTATAACATGAGCTTTATAAAGTCTCTGGCTTCCAAGTCACACAGAAGGATCCTACACATAGCGTTTCCAAGAATCTGAGGGACCATTGGGACCATATAGATCTCCTCCAGGATACTGTGACAGACTTTTACTTACCTGATATTGATTGAGGTGAAGTTTTGTAAGTAGTCATTCCTTCTACTTTTCAACAATCAGACAGTTGGGGTTCCACATCTATGGATCTAGCATAAGAATATTCCCTCTGTGAACATTTCAAGACTTCTCATATCAAAAGACTTTGTCCAGACTTATTTTACCTACATTTATATTCGTCTTTCCAATATATTGACTGAGATTACACTATAAGCACATTTCTATCTCGGTTCAAAAGGTTCCCATCGTTTCATGTACCAGCGCTTCACTATACACTATATATATATATATATATATATATATATATATATATATATACATATATATACATATATACATATATATACATATATATATATACATATATATATATATATATATATATATATATATATATATACACATATATACATATATATATACACACACACACACACACACACACACACACACATATACATACATATATACACAAACACACACACACACATATATATATAGTTATTAAGTACCGGTAACATTCATGTACAAGCTGAATATCTACAAGTTGTAAGATACAATTCAAGACAATAAAATGTTCTGTTACTTGACAACAGGCTAAACAGATGCATTGTTTTAGATTGTGCAAGATCTAATGACAGACACATACAGTCAGTTGTCACCTTGCAGCTCAATTAGCCCTCATGTAAAAATGAAGCATGTAAGAAGAAATAAGGTTCTGACATTATCTCTGCCAACAAGATAATTACGCAGCCTTCATTTAACAGTAGGGCAACACTACTGTAGCACAAATTAACTCATCTCCATTTGCAATTCATGGGGTGTTTTCTCATTTAATGCTATTCGTCTTACTTCAAGTGAACATTTCCATTACTTTCTTCCAATAGAAAGTTCCTGGTTGGGCTCCAAAATGATATCATATAATATAATGTTATGTCTGAACTTTGTAACTACTTTGCTAAATATCATGCATCTTTCAAATTCTAATTTTTTGGCAATATTGCCCAAAACTAAAATAAAAAGAAATGTCATTGTTTTATTAGCTAATCTCCATATTTTAATTCATACATTTAAAGGAACATGAGAGTCAAAACTAGAAATTATTTGCCAAGGGAGTAAAAGCAAAGTCTTAGGAACATCATTATTTATTTTGCTTCTTAATTAAAAATCTGTTTCCTGACCCTCTTATTTGCTGCACATTGTTTAGTATGTGAAGGAACCCATTTGCATCTGTCACTAAAAACAACTCAAGTTCCGGGGGGGGGGGGGGGGTACTATAATGGGAAATAAAGGAGAACAGTTTTTTAAAGATGGCTTTATTGTCCCTTTAACAAACATGCGCACTCTCCAACCCTTACGCACAACCTCAAAATGCTCTCCCGCGGGGGTGGAGCCAACTGCCAACATGGATGGTCGCTAATTCATGGAGCTCTGAACCTTGACGAACTGAGAAGACCAACTACTACCTAATTTCAGGCTAACAAATATCATCTTAACTATCTAGCTGCTCCTAATCAGTTACAAAACTATTTTGCAGCTCCTCAGAGCCGTCTAACCTCATTGTAAATCTAAGAGCATAGGAACCTCGTTTTGCGGCCCTGTATGAGCTTCAAACATGGAGGAATCATACGCCACACTGAGGTCCTTTTTTGAATACTTAGATGCTAAGTTTGACTGCTACTGTGAAGAGATTATGGCAGCATGTCGCGGTGAGAATAAAGTCTCCACAGCTTGGGCTACTAAAGAGAAGTTAACTCCCATTAGTAAGGGAGACCAAAACATGGCGCTTGAAAACGGAGCTTCACCAGACTACCTTGAGCCACGAGAGGAGACTCTTTCGCTCCCGGAGGTGACAGAGCCCAGCGAAAGTCAGCCAGGGGCAGAAACGGAATATCCCCTGCAATTAGTGAGACATAGTGATTCGGGTGCTCTACACATCAGCTGTGTTTGCTCAGTTTCTTCTACCACCGGTCAATACCTGGATAAGCCACTAGCTCCTACGCAATGCGGAGGGCTGAAGTCCCGCATTACTCCTAAAGTTTGTGGTCTTCATAGAAGCATAGCTTACCAAGGTTCTTATGACAGTTCCTGCGACTTGGGCTTGCTCATGTTAATGCCGACTGGAGCTGGGGTATTAGACATGCTGCTGCTGAGGGCTTCGGGTCTCCAGTTCACCGGGCGGTTCAGGATCCGGATTCGCCAAGGTGTCGGCTAGACCAATAAGTGTGGGACATAGGTGCCGTTCCTGCTAGAACCTGACTTTCTTTTATATTTATATCTGCTGGAGGGTAACTTATAGTCGCTGCCAGATACTGATATTGCTTGTGACTTTGACAGTTCTTTTTTTTTTTTTGTCTCTCTTCTCTGCTGGCAGTTAGTCTTTAGTAGCCTTTAAGAGATAAATAACAAGCTACATAATTTTACTTTATTAAAGTTGTATGGTTGCTTCAACACTATTGTTATAATATTTCTGTTAAGATTCTATTGTGGTGTTTAATGTTACTGTACACTTCTTTACAAATTTTACTCTCTAAATGAAGACCTAGATACCCGAGGGTAAATTATTCAAACATAAGGTATAGATTTCAGTCCTGTATTAGTCTAGTGCACGAATATTATTGTTATATCTATGAGAAAAAGATATATTGCACTTAAATAGAGGCCATATACCTCAGAACCTTATAAAATTGCTCACTATGCTCTAGTTTTCATGTTCTTCTGCAATGTTTAATTGTGACATGTCATAGTTGACTTCTAAGTTACCTGATTATAAATAATAGTCAAAGCATACTCATGCAATACACTTGCTTTTTTATTGAAAGAGATGGAAGTATTTGCTATGTTATAACCCAATCTAGGCAGTTTCAAAATAGGTGGACAGGATTGTCTTAGACTCCAGATGGGGGTTTGGAAGATACAAATGTTTTGTATTTACTATAAAATATAATACCCCTGCAATAACCTATTTATCTTTGCTAGCACTCTCTTCAGATGTTTCAAATAGGATGTTCACATGCCACTATGCCTGTTCTCTGAGATAAGCTACCAGAGCATGTTTAGATGATGGGAACCCTAGTTTTCGATATTAATTTCATGTAAAACCTTATGCAAATATGCTGAAATTATATAGCATCGATATATTTGTAGATTAGCTGCTGTTAAGTTTATTATTTCTATACCTGTCTTGTTTAATGCCTTGTAATGAAAATACTAGATACTAACTTATACCAAATCTCTTTAAGTTAAATGTTAGTTTTACATAAAGTTTTATACAAATAGTTTGACATCATATGTCGTAGATGTATCTACAGACAGACTGTTCACTCAAGACTGTGTTGGCAAGCCCTGTATAGTATGACGCCTTGTTAATAATACAGAGTTATTCAGACATTGACTAAAACTTAGGAAATAGGGCAATGCCCTACTCCCAACATATTTTTTATTTTTTTATCTATTCTAAATATTCCCGGGCCTCTTCTTTATAGAGCCGCTAGCTCCCATGATATTTCTTTACAGACTGTATCTCCACTCACCCTTTCCCGCTCTTTATCTGAGAGCGGGTCATATCCAATATCCCCTAACCGTCTCTGTCCAGTGGTGACAATATCCCCGAGGGGAGATACTGCATAAATGCTCCAATGATGAAACATAGATCTCACCCTAACCAGACTGGAGCTATACCTACCCTTTTTGGATACCTATTACAAATTACATTTAACTCTCGTGTAGTGCAGCGTTATACGCCACACGTTATATAACGATAATTAAGTGACCCTGCTCATTAACATTTCTATGGTCTCCCGCCCCCCCCCCCACTGTAGTTGACCATAGCTATTTATAGTGCTATTATTATTTCCATCAAATTATTTAAATATGCTATAATATTGTTATATAGAAAAATTATTTGTATAAGCGGTGCTTACCCGCTGACAATTCCCTAATTCCCCCCCTGTTTTTTTTATAAAGCTCTTGATATTATGACCCTGACTTTAACAATAAGAAGCACTCTAACATATGACAAATTAGTCCAGAATAAAATGGGTCTATCTGGTAGCTACAGTACTCTTTCAGAGTACCTTTTTTAACATTGTGGCCTGGAATAATAGCTACCCACATTATCATATAAAAATATAAAAGGAGGTTTTCAGATGTATTTTGGCATTCATTATATATATATTTATTTTTATTTCGCCTGTTATATTGTTATTGTGACAATCATTGCTATGTTTTGAAATATGTATATGCCATAGTCCTTTGTTGTCATTATGAAAAACCCTCAATAAAAAGTATTTAAAAAAAAAAAAAAAAATGCTCTCCCGCCACAATTCACTCATCTAGGAACTCTCCAAAATTTACTCAGTATCCCAGGCACGTGTCCAACTTTACACAGTATCCCAGGCACGCGTCCAACTTTACACAGTATTCCAGGCACGCGTCCAACTTTACACAGTATTCCAGGCACGCGTCCAACTTTACACAGTATCCCAGGCACGCGTCCAACTTTACACAGTATCCCAGGCACGCGTCCAACTTTACACAGTATCCCAGGCACGCGTCCAACTTTACACAGTATCCCAGGCACGCGTCCAACTCTACACAGTATCCCAGGCACGCGTCCAACTCTACACAGTATCCCAGGCACGCGTCCAACTCTACACAGTATCCCAGGCACGCGTCCAACTTTACACAGTATCCCAGGCACGCGTCCAACTTTACACAGTATCCCAGGCACGCGTCCAACTTTACACAGTATCCCAGGCACGCGTCCAACTTTACACAGTATCCCAGGCACGCGTCCAACTTTACACAGTATCCCAGTTCCGGGGGGGGGGAGTACTATAATGGGAAATAAAGGAGAACAGTTTTTTAAAGATGGCTTTATTGTCCCTTTAACAAACATGCGCACTCTCCAACCCTTACGCACAACCTCAAAATGCTCTCCCGCGGGGGTGGAGCCAACTGCCAACATGGATGGTCGCTAATTCATGGAGCTCTGAACCTTGACGAACTGAGAAGACCAACTACTACCTAATTTCAGGCTAACAAATATCATCTTAACTATCTAGCTGCTCCTAATCAGTTACAAAACTATTTTGCAGCTCCTCAGAGCCGTCTAACCTCATTGTAAATCTAAGAGCATAGGAACCTCGTTTTGCGGCCCTGTATGAGCTTCAAACATGGAGGAATCATACGCCACACTGAGGTCCTTTTTTGAATACTTAGATGCTAAGTTTGACTGCTACTGTGAAGAGATTATGGCAGCATGTCGCGGCGAGAATAAAGTCTCCACAGCTTGGGCTACTAAAGAGAAGTTAACTCCCATTAGTAAGGGAGACCAAAACATGGCGCTTGAAAACGGAGCTTCACCAGACTACCTTGAGCCACGAGAGGAGACTCTTTCGCTCCCGGAGGTGACAGAGCCCAGCGAAAGTCAGCCAGGGGCAGAAACGGAATATCCCCTGCAATTAGTGAGACATAGTGATTCGGGTGCTCTACACATCAGCTGTGTTTGCTCAGTTTCTTCTACCACCGGTCAATACCTGGATAAGCCACTAGCTCCTACGCAATGCGGAGGGCTGAAGTCCCGCATTACTCCTAAAGTTTGTGGTCTTCATAGAAGCATAGCTTACCAAGGTTCTTATGACAGTTCCTGCGACTTGGGCTTGCTCATGTTAATGCCGACTGGAGCTGGGGTATTAGACATGCTGCTGCTGAGGGCTTCGGGTCTCCAGTTCACCGGGCGGTTCAGGATCCGGATTCGCCAAGGTGTCGGCTAGACCAATAAGTGTGGGACATAGGTGCCGTTCCTGCTAGAACCTGACTTTCTTTTATATTTATATCTGCTGGAGGGTAACTTATAGTCGCTGCCAGATACTGATATTGCTTGTGACTTTGACAGTTCTTTTTTTTTTTTGTCTCTCTTCTCTGCTGGCAGTTAGTCTTTAGTAGCCTTTAAGAGATAAATAACAAGCTACATAATTTTACTTTATTAAAGTTGTATGGTTGCTTCAACACTATTGTTATAATATTTCTGTTAAGATTCTATTGTGGTGTTTAATGTTACTGTACACTTCTTTACAAATTTTACTCTCTAAATGAAGACCTAGATACCCGAGGGTAAATTATTCAAACATAAGGTATAGATTTCAGTCCTGTATTAGTCTAGTGCACGAATATTATTGTTATATCTATGAGAAAAAGATATATTGCACTTAAATAGAGGCCATATACCTCAGAACCTTATAAAATTGCTCACTATGCTCTAGTTTTCATGTTCTTCTGCAATGTTTAATTGTGACATGTCATAGTTGACTTCTAAGTTACCTGATTATAAATAATAGTCAAAGCATACTCATGCAATACACTTGCTTTTTTATTGAAAGAGATGGAAGTATTTGCTATGTTATAACCCAATCTAGGCAGTTTCAAAATAGGTGGACAGGATTGTCTTAGACTCCAGATGGGGGTTTGGAAGATACAAATGTTTTGTATTTACTATAAAATATAATACCCCTGCAATAACCTATTTATCTTTGCTAGCACTCTCTTCAGATGTTTCAAATAGGATGTTCACATGCCACTATGCCTGTTCTCTGAGATAAGCTACCAGAGCATGTTTAGATGATGGGAACCCTAGTTTTCGATATTAATTTCATGTAAAACCTTATGCAAATATGCTGAAATTATATAGCATCGATATATTTGTAGATTAGCTGCTGTTAAGTTTATTATTTCTATACCTGTCTTGTTTAATGCCTTGTAATGAAAATACTAGATACTAACTTATACCAAATCTCTTTAAGTTAAATGTTAGTTTTACATAAAGTTTTATACAAATAGTTTGACATCATATGTCGTAGATGTATCTACAGACAGACTGTTCACTCAAGACTGTGTTGGCAAGCCCTGTATAGTATGACGCCTTGTTAATAATACAGAGTTATTCAGACATTGACTAAAACTTAGGAAATAGGGCAATGCCCTACTCCCAACATATTTTTTATTTTTTTATCTATTCTAAATATTCCCGGGCCTCTTCTTTATAGAGCCGCTAGCTCCCATGATATTTCTTTACAGACTGTATCTCCACTCACCCTTTCCCGCTCTTTATCTGAGAGCGGGTCATATCCAATATCCCCTAACCGTCTCTGTCCAGTGGTGACAATATCCCCGAGGGGAGATACTGCATAAATGCTCCAATGATGAAACATAGATCTCACCCTAACCAGACTGGAGCTATACCTACCCTTTTTGGATACCTATTACAAATTACATTTAACTCTCGTGTAGTGCAGCGTTATACGCCACACGTTATATAACGATAATTAAGTGACCCTGCTCATTAACATTTCTATGGTCTCCCGCCCCCCCCACTGTAGTTGACCATAGCTATTTATAGTGCTATTATTATTTCCATCAAATTATTTAAATATGCTATAATATTGTTATATAGAAAAATTATTTGTATAAGCGGTGCTTACCCGCTGACAATTCCCTAATTCCCCCCCTGTTTTTTTTATAAAGCTCTTGATATTATGACCCTGACTTTAACAATAAGAAGCACTCTAACATATGACAAATTAGTCCAGAATAAAATGGGTCTATCTGGTAGCTACAGTACTCTTTCAGAGTACCTTTTTTAACATTGTGGCCTGGAATAATAGCTACCCACATTATCATATAAAAATATAAAAGGAGGTTTTCAGATGTATTTTGGCATTCATTATATATATATTTATTTTTATTTCGCCTGTTATATTGTTATTGTGACAATCATTGCTATGTTTTGAAATATGTATATGCCATAGTCCTTTGTTGTCATTATGAAAAACCCTCAATAAAAAGTATTTAAAAAAAAAAAAAAAAAATGCTCTCCCGCCACAATTCACTCATCTAGGAACTCTCCAAAATTTACTCAGTATCCCAGGCACGTGTCCAACTTTACACAGTATCCCAGGCACGCGTCCAACTTTACACAGTATTCCAGGCACGCGTCCAACTTTACACAGTATTCCAGGCACGCGTCCAACTTTACACAGTATCCCAGGCACGCGTCCAACTTTACACAGTATCCCAGGCACGCGTCCAACTTTACACAGTATCCCAGGCACGCGTCCAACTTTACACAGTATCCCAGGCACGCGTCCAACTTTACACAGTATCCCAGGCACGCGTCCAACTCTACACAGTATCCCAGGCACGCGTCCAACTCTACACAGTATCCCAGGCACGCGTCCAACTTTACACAGTATCCCAGGCACGCGTCCAACTTTACACAGTATCCCAGGCACGCGTCCAACTTTACACAGTATCCCAGGCACGCGTCCAACTTTACACAGTATCCCAGGCACGCGTCCAACTTTACACAGTATCCCAGGCACGCGTCCAACTTTACACAGTATCCCAGGCACGCGTCCAACTTTACACAGTATCCCAGGCACGCGTCCAACTTTACACAGTATCCCAGGCACGCGTCCAACTTTACACAGTATCCCAGGCACGCGTCCAACTTTACACAGTATCCCAGGCACGCGTCCAACTTTACACAGTATCCCAAGCACACGCTGAACTTTACACAGTATCCCAAGCATGCGCCGAACTTTACACAGTATCTCAAGCATGTGCCCAACTTTACTCAGTATCCCAAGCATGTGCCCAACTTTACTCAGTATCCCAGACCCTCTCCCAACTTTACTCAGTATCTCAGACATTCTCCCAAATTTACTCAGTATCCCAGGGACTCTCCCAACTTTACTCAGTATCCCAGAGACTCTTCCAACTTTACTCAGTATCCCAGGGACTCTTCCAACTTTACTCAGTATCCCAGGGACTCTACCAAGTTTACTCAGTATCCCAGGGACTCTCCCTCCATGATGCTCAACTTTTGCGGCATTTTCTATTGCTAAAAATGTGCACTATTGCTAAAAAAATAAAAAAATAAAATAAATAAACATTTATAGGCTTAAACTTAATCTGTGGGATAGTTTACAGGATGTTATTTTTTGTTCTGTCATGAAAATGCCATGCTTACATAGCCCTATGGTATGTTACAAATTTGTGTGCCATTGGATTAGGGAAACATACATGTTTGGTATGAGGGAGAGAGTGAGTGAGTGAGTGAGTGAGAGAGTGTGAGAGAGAGAGAGAGAGAGAGAGAGTGTGAGAGAGAGCGAAAGAGAGCGAGAGAGAGAGAGAGATAGATCATTGCTTGCCAGAGGCTAAAGACATTACAAAATTCTACATAGATTTAAATGAGGAGGGCCATAGCAATGAAAGTGCATTTAGCTTTTCCCTCCAATGTTCCCATTCCAGAAACACTCAGCTACTCCTGCAACAGCTGCATCATCACAATGGGCTTCTCCACAAGCAGTATTTTTAAGCAAGCAACTGTTGTAAACTGCCTCCAAAATACACAAATACCTTCATTTATAGACAGGGTGGCACCTGATAAAGCAGTATATTCTTCTGGAAACCAATTATCTATAGCTCAAAATGCATATTAGCAGGAAGCTTTATAATAACCCACACAAATGGAAATAAATACAAAACACTATTAAAACATTGATTCAAAGGCTCCATAGAAAAAAAAAAAAAAAAAAAAAAAAAAAAAAAAAAAAATATATATATATATATATATATATATATATATATATATATACACACACACACACATACATGACACCTTATTTGTTAGTAATTATATTATTAATTATTACAGGTTTATTTTACATCTGACATAGTTTGTAGTCGGTGCTCATCCTCTGAAACAGTTCAATATAATGCAATTTTATCTGACAAATATAAATCGCACAAGCAGAGTGCTCTTGGTGACGAACACCTGCACACAAGAAAAGCAAGAAAAAGGAATTTAATACAGTATATACAGATCTTGGGACATCTGGTTTGTATAATATCATAAGTGTCCATAACATAGAAAACTCTACCAGAAATTAATTGTTGACACCATTATTATAACAACTGTGTCAGAAGCTTATTCTACTTTACCAAAATTCACTGCACTCCATATGTATCCAAGCAGTAAATAAACCTAAAAAATAGAGCTTGTTCCACCAGATTGGCAACTTCTCCAATAAAAAGAAATTAAGTGACAGACCTGTGAGAACAGTTTCTATTTGTCCTATAATGGCATATATATAGTTAATTTCTGTGTTTATGTTAAATTAAACGTTTGTTAGGATTCATTTAAATAAAGTTTTATACCTGGGTTTGCCACATTAAGAAGGGGTGCTAAATTGTTACATTCAGGCTCCCAGGCTCGTATGTGTGTGTTTTTCTAAATGTTCTATCTGACTTATAATTTATACATCTTAATACTAATTTATAAATGTATCTGCACAAATATTAATGTCTCTGAATAAAGATTAAAAACAACGCAAACAGACTAATCATTAAGAGATTAACTATAATACGATGCAGTTTCGGATGAACAAAACCTGGTCCTAGAAAATGATTCTCTTACAGAGCAATTGTCTTGCAAAGTAAATGTATTCTGGCATAATAGAATGACTGAGTCGTGAAAGAATTACTGGTAAATGCACATACAAGACAAAAAGATAGCTAAATCTAAATTAAGATGTTAGCTATGAAGTTTCCAATAGGACCTTGACATGACTGTTGACCTACTCATGACATGATCACACCAGTAAGGATTTGGAATTCTATTAGTATTACCAGTAGAAAAAAAGTCAAGGAGTCATCAGGAAAGCAAATCTATATCTTCTACTCCATCAGCCAATTACAGTTGTTAAAATGGAATTAGATGGGTATTGACAATGCTGTGGGTACAAGGATTAGGCAGACAACTGAGTATACAACTAGCACTGACACTTTTTTCTTTTCCTTTTGGCTTCAGAAATAAACAAATCAGTGATGAGAAAATGATGTGCATTATGCATTAGTAGGATTCTAATCATAGTCAGAGAACCCTTTCTGCATGGCTAGCAGTCATATTGGTATGCTTTCAAGCAAAATATCACAGATTACAAACAAACTGGAGGGCGGGCTAATAGGATTAGATATTCCACAAGCATTCCTATGCAGCAGCAATGAAAAAGGGGAACAGTAACTGTTAAACTACATCTTCACACACGGGAAATGCTATAATGTATTAATCAGTCACAATTAGATTGTAATCTGAAATTAAATACACAAACTAACAAATCAAAGGTGGGTGTGTGTACTATAAAACCAGGGCTGGAAAGAAAATAGCCGAGAGTTAAAGGGGCACTCAAGTCAAAATTAAACGTTCATGATTCCAATTTACTTCCATTAACAAAATGTGCAGTCTTTTTAAATTTACACTTTTTGAGTAACCAGCTCCTACTAAGCATGCGCAAAAATTCACAGAATATATGTATATGCATTTGTGATTGGCTGGTGTCTGTCACATGATACAGGAGGAGAGGAAATAGTCTTAACTTTGAACTTCAAATGAGTAATAGATTTTTTTCTGATAAATTTCAGAGTAAGTGCTTTTGCATTGTCTTTTTATCATGCATTTGTTGATTATGCAAATCTACTGTAGATACTGGTCCTTTAACAGCTCATCAAATGTTATCAGATCATAAAGTTTCTAGAGCTTCAAGGGGATGTTTTGTACCAAACTCTGACCACTAATATGTATTTATGTGTTCATCACATGTGTATAAGGAATGTAACGCATACATACTTTCATATTTATTTATGCATGTATCTATTGTCAGGGCCGGCGCTTGTGTAAGGCAGATTGGGCAGCCGTCTTAGTTCGCCCTCAGCAGGGGGGCGCTGGATCTCCAAGGCTGCCGGCATTGGCATTGAAGCAGCATGAAAAATTATTTATGTGCTCATGGCACACAATGACTGTGTCAGTACACAGTACACAGACAAAGGCAATCAACGGAAGAAACATTTAGCCACAGCTCGCCAATGAAGCATAAATTTGACTTGCCAGAGGTCAAGCTGCTGACCGGCTCCCCCATGTGCTGATTACCGCCCCGCCCCCATGTGTGATGTCACATCACTCTGCACCAATGAGTTAAAGATGAGCTGCTGGCAGACCCCATGTTTTATGTCACCAATGACCTGCAGCCTGCTCCCCACTAGCCAACCTCTTACCCACGCGCGGGTCTTTCTAGGAGCCAGGCTAACATGTAATACGAGCGACTTGCTGCGCAGAGCCAGAATGTGCACCAGCCCAGAGAGAATCTCTTCCTACCGCAGGCACTTTGAAGAGTTAGACAGCAGCTCTGTTCTAGGGGTGAGAGTGAGCAGTCCACCCCCTCTCAGGCAGAGGCGGTCAGCCAGATACACCCGCAGGGCATGTGAAGAGATCAGTGTGGCAAGGAGGATTGCTTCAGCTAGCCGCAGGCCGCTCAGGTGAAATGTACCACTTTTTTTGTCTAAAAAAAAACAGAATTTATGTTTACCTGATAAATTACTTTCTCCAACGGTGTGTCCGGTCCACGGCGTCATCCTTACTTGTGGGATATTCTCTTCCCCAACAGGAAATGGCAAAGAGCCCAGCAAAGCTGGTCACATGATCCCTCCTAGGCTCCGCCTACCCCAGTCATTCGACCGACGTAAAGGAGGAATATTTGCATAGGAGAAACCATATGATACCGTGGTGACTGTAGTTAAAGAAAATAAATTATCAGACCTGATTAAAAAACCAGGGCGGGCCGTGGACCGGACACACCGTTGGAGAAAGTAATTTATCAGGTAAACATAAATTCTGTTTTCTCCAACATAGGTGTGTCCGGTCCACGGCGTCATCCTTACTTGTAGGAACCAATACCAAAGCTTTAGGACACGGATGAAGGGAGGGAGCAAATCAGGTCACCTAAATGGAAGGCACCACGGCTTGCAAAACCTTTCTCCCAAAAATAGCCTCAGAAGAAGCAAAAGTATCAAACTTGTAAAATTTGGTAAAAGTGTGCAGTGAAGACCAAGTCGCTGCCCTACATATCTGATCAACAGAAGCCTCGTTCTTGAAGGCCCATGTGGAAGCCACAGCCCTAGTGGAATGAGCTGTGATTCTTTCAGGAGGCTGCCGTCCGGCAGTCTCATAAGCCAATCTGATGATGCTTTTAATCCAAAAAGAGAGAGAGGTAGAAGTTGCTTTTTGACCTCTCCTTTTACCAGAATAAACAACAAACAAGGAAGATGTTTGTCTAAAATCCTTTGTAACATCTAAATAGAATTTTAGAGCGCGAACAACATCCAAATTGTGCAACAAACGTTCCTTCTTTGAAACTGGATTCGGACACAAAGAAGGCACGACTATCTCCTGGTTAATGTTTTTGTTAGAAACAACTTTCGGAAGAAAACCAGGTTTAGTACGTAAAACCACCTTATCTGCATGGAACACCAGATAAGGAGGAGAACACTGCAGAGCAGATAATTCTGAAACTCTTCTAGCAGAAGAAATTGCAACCAAAAACAAAACTTTCCAAGATAATAACTTAATATCAACGGAATGTAAGGGTTCAAACGGAACCCCCTGAAGAACTGAAAGAACTAAGTTGAGACTCCAAGGAGGAGTCAAAGGTTTGTAAACAGGCTTGATTCTAACCAGAGCCTGAACAAAGGCTTGAACATCTGGCACAGCTGCCAGCTTTTTGTGAAGTAACACAGACAAGGCAGAAATCTGTCCCTTCAAGGAACTTGCAGATAATCCTTTCTCCAATCCTTCTTGAAGAAAGGATAGAATCTTAGGAATTTTTACCTTGTCCCAAGGGAATCCTTTAGATTCACACCAACAGATATATTTTTTCCATATTTTGTGGTAAATTTTTCTAGTTACAGGCTTTCTGGCCTGAACAAGAGTATCAATAACAGAATCTGAGAACCCTCGTTTTGATAAGATCAAGCGTTCAATCTCCAAGCAGTCAGTTGGAGTGAGACCAGATTCGGATGTTCGAACGGACCTTGAACAAGAAGGTCTCGTCTCAAAGGTAGCTTCCATGGTGGAGCCGATGACATATTCACCAGATCTGCATACCAAGTCCTGCGTGGCCACGCAGGAGCTATCAAGATCACCGATGCCCTCTCCTGATTGATCCTGGCTACCAGCCTGGGGATGAGAGGAAACGGCGGGAATACATAAGCTAGTTTGAAGGTCCAAGGTGCTACTAGTGCATCTACTAGAGTCGCCTTGGGATCCCTGGATCTGGACCCGTAGCAAGGAACCTTGAAGTTCTGACGAGAGGCCATCAGATCCATGTCTGGAATGCCCCACAGTTGAGTAATTTGGGAAAAGATTTCCGGATGGAGTTCCCACTCCCCCGGATGTAATGTCTGACGACTCAGAAAATCCGCTTCCCAATTTTCCACTCCTGGGATGTGGATTGCAGACAAGTGGCAGGAGTGAGTCTCCGCCCATTGAATGATTTTGGTCACTTCTTCCATCGCCAGGGAACTCCTTGTTCCCCCCTGATGGTTGATGTACGCAACAGTCGTCATGTTGTCTGATTGAAACCGTATGAACTTGGCCTTTGCTAGCTGAGGCCAAGCCTTGAGAGCATTGAGTATCGCTCTCAGTTCCAGAATATTTATCGGTAGAAGAGATTCTTCCCGAGACCAAAGACCCTGAGCTTTCAGGGGTCCCCAGACCGCGCCCCAGCCCATCAGACTGGCGTCGGTCGTGACAATGACCCACTCTGGTCTGCGGAAGTTCATCCCTTGTGACAGGTTGTCCAGGGACAGCCACGAACGGAGTGAATCTCTGGTCCTCTGATTTACTTGTATCGTCGGAGACAAGTCTGTATAGTCCCCATTCCACTGACTGAGCATGCACAGTTGTAATGGCCTTAGATGAATGCGCGCAAAAGGAACTGTGTCCATTGCCGCTACCATCAAACCTATTACTTCCATGCACTGCGCTATGGAAGGAAGAGGAACGGAATGAAGTATTTGACAAGAGTTTAGAAGTTTTGTTTTTCTGGCCTCTGTCAGAAAAATCCTCATTTCTAAGGAGTCTATTATTGTTCCCAAGAAGGGAACCCTTGTTGACGGAGATAGAGAACTCTTTTCTACGTTCACTTTCCATCCGTGAGATCTGAGAAAGGCCAGGACTATGTCCGTGTGAGCCTTTGCTTGAGGAAGGGACGACGCTTGAATCAGAATGTCGTCCAAGTAAGGTACTACTGCAATGCCCCTTGGTCTTAGCACCGCTAGAAGGGACCCTAGTACCTTTGTGAAAATCCTTGGAGCAGTGGCTAATCCGAAAGGAAGTGCCACGAACTGGTAATGCTTGTCCAGGAATGCGAACCTTAGGAACCGATGATGTTCCTTGTGGATAGGAATATGTAGATACGCATCCTTTAAATCCACCGTGGTCATGAATTGACCTTCCTGGATGGAAGGAAGAATTGTTCGAATGGTTTCCATTTTGAACGATGGAACCTTGAGAAACTTGTTTAGGATCTTGAGATCTAAGATTGGTCTGAATGTTCCCTCTTTTTTGGGAACTACGAACAGATTGGAGTAGAACCCCATCCCTTGTTCTCCTAATGGAACAGGATGAATCACTCCCATTTTTAACAGGTCTTCTACACAATGCAAGAATGCCTGTTTTTTTATGTGGTCTGAAGACAATTGAGACCTGTGGAACCTCCCCCTTGGGGGAAGCCCCTTGAATTCCAGAAGATAACCTTGGGAGACTATTTCTAGTGCCCAAGGATCCAGAACATCTCTTGCCCAAGCCTGAGCGAAGAGAGAGAGTCTGCCCCCCACCAGATCCGGTCCCGGATCGGGGGCCAACATTTCATGCTGTCTTGGTAGCAGTGGCAGGTTTCTTGGCCTGCTTTCCCTTGTTCCAGCCTTGCATTGGTCTCCAGGCTGGCTTGGCTTGAGAAGTATTACCCTCTTGCTTAGAGGACGTAGCACTTGGGGCTGGTCCGTTTCTACGAAAGGGACGAAAATTAGGTTTATTTTTGGCCTTGAAAGACCTATCCTGAGGAAGGGCGTGGCCCTTACCCCCAGTGATATCAGAGATAATTTCTTTCAAGTCAGGGCCAAACAGCGTTTTCCCCTTGAAAGGAATGTTAAGCAATTTGTTCTTGGAAGACGCATCCGCTGACCAAGATTTCAACCAAAGCGCTCTGCGCGCCACAATAGCAAACCCAGAATTTTTCGCCGCTAACCTAGCCAATTGCAAAGTGGCGTCTAGGGTGAAAGAATTAGCCAATTTGAGAGCACGGATTCTGTCCATAATCTCCTCCTAAGGAGGAGAATCACTAGTGATCGCCTTTTCTAGCTCATCGAACCAGAAACACGCGGCTGTAGTGACAGGGACAATGCATGGAATTGGTTGTAGAAGGTAACCTTGCTGAACAAACATCTTTTTAAGCAAACCTTCTAACTTTTTATCCATAGGATCTTTGAAAGCACAACTATCTTCTATGGGTATAGTGGTGCGTTTGTTTAAAGTAGAAACCGCCCCCTCGACCTTGGGGACTGTCTGCCATAAGTCCTTTCTGGGGTCGACCATAGGAAACAATTTTTTAAATATGGGGGGAGGGACGAAAGGTATACCGGGCCTTTCCCATTCTTTATTTACAATGTCCGCCACCCGCTTGGGTATAGGAAAAGCTTCTGGGGGCCCCGGGACCTCTAGGAACTTGTCCATTTTACATAGTTTCTCTGGGATGATCAAATTCTCACAATCATCCAGAGTGGATAACACCTCCTTAAGCAGAGCGCGGAGATGTTCCAACTTAAATTTAAATGTAATCACATCAGGTTCAGCTTGTTGAGAAATTTTCCCTGAATCTGAAATTTCTCCCTCAGACAAAACCTCCCTGGCCCCCTCAGACTGGTGTAGGGGCCCTTCAGAAACAATATCATCAGCGTCCTCATGCTCTTCAGTATTATCTAAAACAGAGCAGTCGCGCTTTCGCTGATAAGTGGGCATTTTGGCTAAAATGTTTTTGATAGAATTATCCATTACAGCCGTTAATTGTTGCATAGTAAGGAGTATTGGCGCGCTAGATGTACTAGGGGCCTCCTGAGTGGGCAAGACTGGTGTAGACGAAGGAGGGGATGATGCAGTACCATGCTTACTCCCCTCACTTGAGGAATCATCTTGGGCATCATTTTCTCTAAATTTTGTGTCACATAAATCACATCTATTTAAATGAGAAGGAACCTTGGCTTCCCCACATTCAGAACACAGTCTATCTGGCAGTTCAGACATGTTAAACAGGCATAAACTTGATAAAGTACAAAAAACGTTTTAAAATAAAACCGTTACTGTCACTTTAAATTTTAAACTGAACACACTTTATTACTGCAATTGCGAAAAAGTATGAAGGAATTGTTCAAAATTCACCAAAATTTCACCACAGTGTCTTAAAGCCTTAAAAGTATTGCACACCAAATTTGGAAGCTTTAACCCTTAAAATAACGGAACCGGAGCCGTTTTTATCTTTAACCCCTTTACAGTCCCTGGTATCTGCTTTGCTGAGACCCAACCAAGCCCAAAGGGGAATACGATACCAAATGACGCCTTCAGAAAGTCTTTTCTATGTATCAGAGCTCCTCACACATGCGACTGCATGTCATGCTTCTCAAAAACAAGTGCGCAATACAGGCGCGAAAATGAGACTCTGCCTATGATTAGGGAAAGCCCCTAGAGAATAAGGTGTCCAAAACAGTGCCTGCCGATATTATTTTACAAAATACCCAGATTAAAATGATTCCTCAAGGCTATGGAGTATAAAATATGTTTATATATGAATCGATTTAGCCCAGAAAATGTCTACAGTCTTAAAAAGCCCTTGTGAAGCCCTTATTTACTTTCTGTAATAAAAATGGCTTACCGGATCCCATAGGGAAAATGACAGCTTCCAGCATTACATCGTCTTGTTAGAATGTGTCATACCTCAAGCAGCAAAATTCTGCTCACTGTTCCCCCAACTGAAGTTAATTCCTCTCAACAGTCCTGTGTGGAACAGCCATCGATTTTAGTAACGGTTGCTAAAATCATTTTCCTCTTACAAACAGAAATCTTCATCTCTTTTCTGTTTCAGAGTAAATAGTACATACCAGCACTATTTTAAAATAACAAACTCTTGATTGAATAATAAAAACTACAGTTAAACACTAAAAAACTCTAAGCCATCTCCGTGGAGATGTTGCCTGTACAACGGCAAAGAGAATGACTGGGGTAGGCGGAGCCTAGGAGGGATCATGTGACCAGCTTTGCTGGGCTCTTTGCCATTTCCTGTTGGGGAAGAGAATATCCCACAAGTAAGGATGACGCCGTGGACCGGACACACCTATGTTGGAGAAAAGAGTGTTTATGAAAATGTCTCGGTAATTATGACACACGAGTCAAATACATATTGAAATAAGTAGTACAAAAATAGAATAAACATTTTGGGTTTATACCAAGCTGTCAAGATACTTCAGAGTCCTGTGACCAATATATTCTATATAATCTTAATTTCTTATCAAAAGTTTTTCATTTGCAGTAGTACTATTTACAAAGGTCTTTCTATCTAACCTTTCCTTTCAAAACAGACATTCAACTCAACATCCCTCACTTATTTAATTCGACATGTTATGATTAATTATATGTAGCAAAAAAAAAAGCTTTGCAACATAATTTCACTGTACATCCTGCAGTATTCAATATATATATATATATATATATATATATATATATATATATATATATATATATATATAGAGCAGAGAAGAACAACAGGTAAGTATGACACTTGCAGAAAATCAATGCCTTGTGTAACTGTCATTAAAGGGACAGTCTAGGCCAAAATAAACTTTCATGATTAAGATAGAGCATGTCATTTTAAACAATTTTCCAATTTACTTTAATCACCAATTTTGCTTTGTTCTCTTGGTATTCTTAGTTGAAAGCTTAACCTAGGAGGTTCATACGCTAATTTCTTAGACCTTGAAGGCCACCTCTTTTCAGAATGCATTTTAACAGTTTTTCACCACTAGAGGGTGTTAGTTCATGTTTTTCATATAGATAACACTGTGCTCATGTACGTGAAGTTATCTGGGAGCAGGCACTGATTGGCTAAACTGCAAGTCTGTCAAAAGAACTGAAATAAAGGGGCAGTTTGCAGAGACTTAGATACAAGATAATCACAGAGGTTAAAAGTATATTAATATAACTATGTTGGTTATGCAAAAATGGGGAATGGGTAATAAAGGGATTATCTATCTTTTAAAACAATAAAAATTCTGTTGTAGACTGTCCCTTTAAAGTCAATGTAAATTTTGATGCTAAAGTGCCCGGTTTTTAAAAATTCGATCACAAACAGGGGCACTTTAATTCATCAAAATTTAGATTTCACTCCTGTTTAGAAAAAAAACTTACCTTTTAATCTTCACAGCAGCTCCAGCTTCCTCCGTCGTTGCAAGCTGACGTCAGAAATGATGGATAGGTCATCCTCCAATCACGGCTTCCCCCCTGGGGGAATCACTGTCTGATTCAACGCCGTGATTGGAGGAAGTAGGATTCCTCATTTTAGACCCAGGAAGAGGCTTTGCGACGGGCGGAGGAAGCTGGAGCTGCGGTGAAGATTAAAAGGTAAGTTTTTTTTTCTCAACAGGAGTGAAATGTAAATTTTAATGAATTAAAGTGCCCCTGTTTTTAATCAAATTTTTAAAAACTGGGCCCTTTAGCATCAAAACTGACATTCACTTTAAGGGGGAAATAAAAAAATTTCTATGAAGTACTGATGGTACAAAAAAAGTTTAAATCACTTCTCCCATTAGAACTTAGGAGTTTAATTATTTTTGTTTTATCTGTTACTGACACAAAAAGATTAAAATTACTAGCTCTATGTTTGTTACTGACCTAAATGTACATTAAACACTAAGACAAAAGATGTGATATATGTGTAACCTTGGTTTTCTCTACAACCCTCAGTGGCATCCAAAGGGTTGAGACACAAACCTCACATATATATTATTAAGTCCAAGTTGAAAGTTTGTGATATATAAATATGCATGTGGTACAACTAGATGTGACATATAATACTAATATATAACTTTCGTTAGGACATACTATAATATACAGTAGATAGTAAGATGTAATGCTTTTTTAAAAGCAGAGAAGGCAAATGATTGGCGTTCAGTTGTTTCACATTTATTTTTGGATTTTTGAATTAGCCACCAATCAGCAAGCGCTACACAGGTGTTCAACCAAAAATGGGCTGGCTCCTAAGCTTACATTCCTGCTTTTCAAATACAGATACCAAAAGAACAAAGAAAATTTAAAATAAGAGTTAATAAGAAAACTGCTTTAAAAAAAAAAAAAAATGTATGCTTACCTGATAAATGTATTTCTTTCTGGATATGGTGAGTCCATGGCGTCCTCAATTACTGTTGGGTATATCACTCCTGGCCAGCAGGAGGAGGCAAAGAGCACCACAGCCAAGCTGTTAAAGGGACAGTCTACACCAGAATCTGTATTGTTTTAAATGATAGATAATCCCTTTATTACCTATTCCCCAGTTTTGCATAACAAACACAGTTATAATAATATACTTTTAACCTCTGCTCTGTGATTATCTTGTTTCTAAGCCTCTGCAAACGGCCCCTTTATTTCAGTTCTTTTGACAGACTTGCAGTCTAGCCAATCAGTGCCTTCTCCCAGATAACTTCACGTGCACAAGCACATTGTTATCTATATGAAAATACGTGAACTAATACCCTCTAGTGGTGAAAAACTGTTAAAATGCATTCTGAAAAGAGGTGGCCTTCAAGGTCTAAGAAATTAGCATGTGAACCTCCTAGGTTAAGCTTTCAACTAAGAATACCAAAAGAACAAAGCAAAATTGGTGATAAAAGTAAATTGTAAAATTGTTTAAAATTACATGCTCTATCTGAATCATGAAAGTTTATTTTGGCCTAGACTGTCCCTTTAAAGTGATGGTCAAGTATGACTAACTACATCTTGCGATCGTAATGTAACTAGCAAAATAATGTGACTTTCATTCATCATTTCGCCATATTCATTCTAGTTTGTGCGCTATCTTATATTATTTTCCTACCTTACTAATATCCATCCTCCTCCCGTCGATTGTCCGCCATTGTTTTTTCTGCTGTCACGTGTTTTTATTATCCAATTACAGTACAGGCCACTCGGGGAATCAGCTCTAAGTAAAAACACCCTTATTCAATTCTGCGCATGCCCTAGCTCCGTAATCGCATCCTAATCTCTGTCTCACCGCGGTTACGGAGCTAGGGCATGCGCAGAATTGAATAAGGGTGTTTTTACTTAGAGCTGATTCCCCGAGTGGCCTGTACTGTAATTGGATAATAAAAACACGTGACAGCAGAAAAAACAATGGCGGACAATCGACGGGAGGAGGATGGATATTAGTAAGGTAGGAAAATAATATAAGATAGCGCACAAACTAGAATGAATATGGCGAAATGATGAATGAAAATCACATTATTTTGCTAGTTACATTAGGATTGCAAGATGTAGTTAGTCATACTTGACCATCACTTTAAGTATCACTCCCCTTCCCACAAACCCCAGTCATTCGACCGAAGATAAATGGAGAAAACATAATTTATGCTTACCTGATAAATTCCTTTCTTCTGTAGTGTGATCAGTCCACGGGTCATCATTACTTGTGGGATATTAACTGCTCCCCAGAGGAAGTGCAAGAGGATTCACCCAGCAGAGTTGCTATATAGCTCCTCCCCTCTACGTCACCTCCAGTCATTCGACCAAGGACCAACGAGAAAGGAGAAGCCAAGGGTGTAGTGGTGACTGGAGTATAATTTAAAAAATATTTACCTGCCTTAAAAAACAGGGCGGGCCGTGGACTGATCACACTACAGAAGAAAGGAATTTATCAGGTAAGCATAAATTATGTTTTCTTCTGTTAAGTGTGATCAGTCCACGGGTCATCATTACTTGTGGGATACCAATACCAAAGCAAAAGTACACGGATGACGGGAGGGATAGGCAGGCTCTTTATACAGAAGGAACCACTGCCTGAAGAACCTTTCTCCCAAAAATAGCCTCCGAGGAAGCAAAAGTGTCAAATTTGTAAAATTTGGAAAAAGTATGAAGCGAAGACCAAGTTGCAGCCTTGCAAATCTGTTCAACAGAGGCCTCATTCTTAAAGGCCCAAGTGGAAGCCACAGCTCTAGTGGAATGAGCTGTAATTCTTTCAGGAGGCTGCTGTCCAGCAGTCTCATAAGCTAAACGAATTATGCTACGAAGCCAAAAAGAGAGAGAGGTAGCAGAAGCTTTTTGACCTCTCCTCTGACCAGAGTAAACGACAAACAGGGAAGACGTTTGTCGAAAATCTTTAGTTGCCTGTAAATAAAATTTAAGGGCACGAACTACATCCAGATTGTGCAAAAGACGTTCCTTCCTCGAAGAAGGATTTGGGCACAAGGATGGAACAACAATCTCCTGATTGATATTCCTGTTAGTGACTACCTTAGGTAAGAACCCAGGTTTAGTACGCAGAACTACCTTATCCGAGTGAAAAATCAAATAAGGAGAATCACAATGTAAGGCTGATAACTCAGAGACTCTTCGAGCCGAGGAAATAGCCATTAAAAATAGAACTTTCCAAGATAACAACTTTATATCAATGGAATGAAGGGGTTCAAACGGAACACCCTGTAAAACGTTAAGAACAAGGTTTAAACTCCATGGTGGAGCCACAGCTTTAAACACAGGTTTAATCCTGGCCAAAGCCTGACAAAAAGCCTGAACGTCTGGAACTTCTGACAGACGCTTGTGTAACAGAATGGACAGAGCTGAGATCTGTCCCTTTAAGGAACTAGCGGATAACCCCTTTTCTAAACCTTCTTGTAGAAAAAGACAATATCCTAGGAATCCTAACCTTACTCCAAGAGTAACCTTTGGATTCGCACCAATATAGGTATTTACGCCATATTTTATGGTAAATCTTTCTGGTAACAGGCTTCCTAGCCTGTATTAAGGTATCAATAACTGACTCAGAAAAACCACCCTTTGATAAGATCAAGCGTTCAATTTCCAAGCAGTCAGCTTCAGAGAAGTTAGATTTTGATGTTTGAAAGGACCCTGAATCAGAAGGTCCTGTCTCAGAGGTAACGACCAAGGTGGACAGAATGACATGTCCACCAGATCTGTATACCAAGTCCTGCGTGGCCATGCAGGCGCTATTAGAATCACTGATGCTTTCTCCTGTTTGATTCTGGCAATCAATCGAGGAAGCATCGGGAAAGGTGGAAACACATAAGCCATCCTGAAGGTCCATGGTGCTGTCAAGGCATCTATCAGGACCGCTCCCGGATCCCTGGATCTGGACCCATAGCGCGGAAGCTTGGCGTTCTGTCGAGACGCCATGAGATCTATCTCTAGTTTGCCCCAACGTCGAAGTATTTGGGCAAAGACCTCTGGATGAAGTTCCCACTCCCCCGGATGAAAAGTCTGACGACTTAAGAAATCCGCCTCCCAGTTCTCCACTCCCGGGATGTGGATTGCAGACAGGTGGCAAGAGTGAGACTCTGCCCAGCGAATTATCTTCGATCCTTCCATCATTGCTAGGGAGCTTCTTGTCCCTCCCTGATGGTTGATATAAGCTACAGTCGTGATGTTGTCCGACTGGAACCTGATGAACCCCCGAGTTGTTAACTGGGGCCAAGCCAGAAGAGCATTGAGGACTGCTCTCAATTCCAGAATGTTTATTGGAAGAAGACTCTCCTCCTGATTCCATAGTCCCTGAGCCTTCAGAGAATTCCAGACAGCGCCCCAACCTAGTAGGCTGGCGTCTGTTGTTACAATTGACCAGTCTGGCCTGCTGAATGGCATTCCCCTGGACAGATGTGGCCGATAAAGCCACCATAGAAGAGAATTTCTGGTCTCTTGATTCAGATTTAGAGTGGAATGAAGGACACGGCATGCATTTTGAAGTTTTGTTAACCTGTCCTCTGTCAGGTAAATCTTCATTTCTACAGAATCTATCAGAGTCCCCAGGAAGGGAACTCTTGTGAGTGGAAAGAGAGAACTTTTCTCTTCGTTCACTTTCCATCCATGCGACCTTAGAAATGCCAGTACTATCTCTGTATGAGATTTGGCAGTTTGAAAGCTTGAAGCTTGTATCAGTATGTCGTCTAAGTACGGAGCTACTGAAATTCCTCGCGGTCTTAGTACCGCCAGAAGAGTGCCCAGAACCTTTGTGAAGATTCTTGGAGCCGTAGCCAGTCCGAATGGAAGAGCTACAAACTGGTAATGCCTGTCTAAAAAGGCAAACCTTAGATACCGGTAATGACTTTTGTGAATCGGTATGTGAAGGTAAGCATCCTTTAAATCCACTGTGGTCATGTACTGACCCTCTTGGATCATGGGCAAAATTGTTCGAATAGTTTCCATCTTGAACGATGGAACTCTTAGGAATTTGTTTAGGATCTTTAAATCCAAGATTGGCCTGAAGGTTCCCTCTTTTTTGGGAACTACAAACAGATTTGAGTAAAACCCTTGTCCTTGTTCCAACCGCGGAACTGGATGGATCACTCCCATTAATAAAAGATCTTGTACGCAGCGTAGAAACGCTTCCTTCTTTGTTAGGTTTGTTGACAACCTTGACAGATGAAATCTCCCTCTTGGGGGAGAGGATTTGAAGTCCAGAAGGTATCCCTGAGATATGATCTCTAACGCCCAGGGATCCTGAACATCTCTTGCCCAAGCCTGGGCGAAGAGGGAAAGTCTGCCCCCCACTAGATCCGGTCCCGGATCGGGGGCCCTCAATTCATGCTGTCTTAGGGGCAGCAGCAGGTTTTCTGGCCTGTTTGCCCCTGTTCCAGGACTGGTTAGGTTTCCAGCCTTGTCTGTAGCGAGCAACAGCTCCTTCCTGTTTTGGTGCAGAGGAAGTTGATGCTGCTCCTGCTTTGAAATTACGAAAGGAACGAAAATTGGACTGTCTAGCCTTGGCTTTGGCCTTGTCCTGAGGCAGGGCATGACCTTTACCTCCTGTAATGTCAGCAATAATCTCTTTCAAGCCGGGCCCGAATAAGGTCTGCCCTTTGAAAGGAATATTAAGCAATTTAGATTTAGACGTAACATCAGCTGACCAGGATTTCAGCCACAGAGCTCTGCGTGCCTGAATGGCGAATCCTGAATTTTTAGCCGCAAGTTTAGTTAAATGTACTACGGCATCTGAAATAAATGAATTAGCTAACTTAAGGAATTTAAGTTTGTGTGTGATGTCATCTAGTGTGGATGATTGAAGTGTCTCTTCCAGAGACTCAAACCAAAATGCTGCTGCAGCCGTGACAGGCGCAATACATGCAAGAGGTTGCAATATAAACCCTTGTTGAACAAACATTTTCTTAAGGTAACCCTCTAATTTTTTATCCATTGGATCTGAAAAAGCACAGCTATCCTCCACTGGGATAGTGGTACGCTTAGCTAAAGTAGAAACTGCTCCCTCCACCTTAGGGACCATTTGCCATAAGTCCCGTGTGGCGGCGTCTATTGGAAACATTTTTCTGAATATAGGAGGGGGTGAGAAAGGCACACCGGGTCTATCCCACTCCTTAGTAACAATGTCAGTAAGTCTCTTAGGTATAGGAAAAACGTCAGTACTCGTCGGTACCGCAAAATATTTATCCAACCTACACATTTTTTCTGGGATTGCAACTGTGTTACAATCATTCAGAGCCGCTAATACCTCCCCTAGTAACACACGGAGGTTCTCAAGCTTAAATTTAAAATTTGAAATGTCTGAGTCCAGTTTATTTGGATCAGAACCGTCACCCACAGAATGAAGCTCTCCGTCTTCACGTTCTGCAAACTGTGACGCAGTATCAGACATGGCCCTTGCATTATCAGCGCACTCTGTTCTCATCCCAGAGTGATCATGTTTACCTCTTAGTTCTGGTAGTTTAGCCAAAACTTCAGTCATAACAGTAGCCATATCTTGTAATGTGATTTGTAATGGCCGCCCAGATGCACTCGGCGCTACAATATCACGCACCTCCTGAGCGGGAGATGCAGGTACTGACACGTGAGGCGAGTTAGTCGGCATAACTCTCCCCTCGTTGTTTGGTGAAATATGTTCAATTTGTACAGATTGACTGTTTTTTTTAAAGTAGCATCAATACATTTAGTACATAAATTTCTATTGGGCTCCACTTTGGCATTAACACATATAGCACAGAGATATTCCTCTGAATCAGACATGTTTAACACACTAGCAAATAAACAGCAACTTGGAAATACTTTTCAAAGTAATTTACAAATAATATGAAAACGAACTGTGCCTTTAAGAAGCACAGAAAAATATTATAACAGATAAAATAATTAAGTTATAGCATCAATCTTTGTCAGAATATACAGTTTTAGCAAAGGATTGTTCCCCTCAGCAAATGATAACTAACCCAGGCAGCAGAAAAAAATACACAAATAAACGTTTTTTATATCACAGTCAATACAATCAGCACAGCTCTGCTGTAATGATTACTTCCCTCAAAAAAGGCTTTGGAGATCCCTGAACTCTGTAGAGATGAACCGGATCATGCAGGAAGAAAATGAACCTCTGACTGAGTTTTTCTGATGCTTAGAAAAAGCGCCAAAAATCGCCCCTCCCCCACACACATAACAGTGAGAGGGATCAGTGAACTGCTCTAATTTAAATCAAAACTATTGCCAAGTGGAAAAATAGTGCCCAAAACATTTTTTCACCCAGTACCTCAGAGAAAAAAACGTTTTTACATGCCAGCAAAAAAACGTTTTACCTCAATAATTAATTGTCATTTAAAACCTATTGCAAGTCCCTGCAAAATAGGTTAAGTCTATGTATACAGTTTAAAAGCCAGAGAAGTACCATTTCCCAGAAAACTGAAGTGTAAAATATACATACATGACAGCCTGATATCAGCTACATCTACTGCATTCAAGGCTGAGTTTACATTATAACGGTATGGCAGGATTTTCTCATCAATTCCATGTCAGAAAATAATAAACTGCTACATACCTCTTTGCAGATTAATCTGCCTGCTGTCCCCTGATCTGAAGTTTACCTCTCCTCAGATGGCCGAGAAACAGCAATATGATCTTAACTACTCCGGCTAAAATCATAGAAAAACTCAGGTAGATTCTTCTTCAAATTCTACCAGAGAAGGAATAACACACTCCGGTGCTATTATAAAATAACAAACTTTTGATTGAAGATATAAAAACTAAATATATCACCATAGTCCTCTCACACATCCTATCTAGTCGTTGGGTGCAAGAGAATGACTGGAGGTGACGTAGAGGGGAGGAGCTATATAGCAACTCTGCTGGGTGAATCCTCTTGCACTTCCTGTAGGGGAGCAGTTAATATCCCACAAGTAATGATGACCCGTGGACTGATCACACTTAACAGAAGAAACAAGGTGTAGAGGTGCCTGAGGTTTAGTAAAAAAAAAAAAAACTGTCTTAAAATAAAGGGCGGGGCCGTGGAATCAACATATCCAGAAAGAAATAAATTTATCAGGTAAGCACAAATTTAGTTTTCTTTCCTAAGATATGGTGAGTCCACGGCATCCACAATTACTGTTGGAAATCAATACCCAAGCTAGAGGAAACAGAGGACTAGGGAGGGACAAGACAGGTAGACCTAAACCAAAGTCACCACCGCTTGAAGAACCTTCCTCCCAAAAGAAGCCTCAGCCGAGGCAAAAGTATCAAATTTATAAAATTTGTAAAAAGTATGCAGAAAAGAACAAGTTGCAGCCTTGCAAATCTTTTCCACAGAAGCTTCATTTTTAAAAGCCCAAGAAGAAGAGACAGCCCTAGTGGAATGAGCTGTAATTCTCTCAGGAGGCTGCTGTCTAGTCTCATAGGCCAAACGAATTATACTTTTCAAACAGAGATAAAGAGAAGTAGCAGTAGCTTTCTGACCTTTACGTTTCCCAGAGAAACAAACAGGGCAGAAGATTGGCGAAAATCCTTAGTCGCCTGAAGGTAGAATTTCAGAGAACGCACAACAAGGATTAGGACATAGAGACGGAACAACAATTTCCTTATTAATATTTCTATCCGAAACAACTTTAGGAAGGAAACCAAACTTAGTATAAAGAACTGCCTTATCGGCATTAAAGATAAGGTAAGGCAAATCACACTGCAAAGCCAAGAGTTCCGAGATGCTCCGAGCAGAAGAGATAGCAATAAGAAACAAAACCTTCCAAGATAACAACTTAATATCTATGGCATGCATTGGCTCAAACGGAGCCTGCTGCAAAACTTTAAGAACAAGGTTAAGACTCCAAGGAGGAGCAACGGACTTAAACACAGGCCTGATTCTGACCAAGGCCTGACAAAAAGACTGCACATCTGGCACATCCACTAGACGCTTATGTAGCAAAATACATAAAGCAGAAATCTGACCTTTCAGAGTACTGACCGACAAACCCTTCTCCAGACATTCCTGGACAAAAGACAAAACCCTAGGAATCCTGACCCTACTCCAAGAGTAGCCCTTGGATTCACACCAATAAAGATATTTACGTCATATCTTATGGTAAATCCTTCTAGTAACAGGCTTGCGAGCCTGAATCATGGTCTCAATGACAGATTCAGAAAAACCACGCTTAGATAGAACTAAGCGTTCAATCTCCAAGCAGTCAGCTTCAGAGAAATGAGATTTGGATGAAGGAAAGGACCCTGAAGTAGAAGGTCCTTCCTCAAAGGCAGTCTCCAAGGTGGGAGAGACAAGATCTCAACTACGTCTGCATACCAGATCCTGCGAGGCCACGCAGGGGCTATTAGAATCACTGACGCTCTCTCCTGTTTGATACAAGCAATGACTCATGGCAGAAGAGCAAACGGAGGAAACAGGTATGCCAGCCTGAAATCCCAAGGGACCGCCAGAGCATCTATCAGAGCGGCCTGTGGATCCCTTGACCTTGAACCGTATCTTGGAAACTTGGCATTCTGCTGAGACGCCATCAGGTTCAGTTCCGGCCCCCCCCCCCCCCCATCTGAGGGTTAAGCTGGAAAACACCTCCGGATGGAGTTCCCACTCCCTGGGATGAAAAGTCTGTCTGCTCAGAAAATCTGCTTCCCAATTGTCCACTCCTGCCAAAAACTTCACCTCCTCCATGACAGAGGCAAAGAGAATGACTGGAGTTTGTGGGAAGGGGAGTGATACTTAACAGCTTGGCTGTGGTGCTCTTTGCCTCCTCCTGCTGGCCAGGAGTGATATTCCCAACAGTAATTGAGGACGCCGTGGACTCACCATATCTTAGGAAAGAAATCTCATGCTCTATCTGAATCAAGATATAAAACTTTGGGTTTCATATCCCTTTAACTAACAATGGGATGGTGCGTAATCTAATTATTATTTGAATGCAATTCACTTCTATAATCCTTTTTTGAGCCGGTAGCGTTCTTTTCAAATGTGTGTGTATGAGATAGATATATACACATACATATATACATACACACAGTATCTCCCAAAAGTGAGTACACCCCTCACATTTTTGTAAATATTTTCTTATATATTTTCATGTGACAACACTGAAGAAATGACACTTTGCTACAATGTAAAGTAACTCAACACACAGCCATTAATGTCTAAACCGTTGGTAACAAAAGGGAGTACATCCCTAAGCTGAAATGTCCAAATTGGGCCCAAAGTGTCAATATTTTGTGTGGCCACCATTATTTTCCAGCACTGCCTTAACTCTCTTGGGCACTGAGGTTACCAGAGCTTCACAGGTTGCTACTGGAGTCCTCTTCCACTCCTCCATGACGACATCAAGGACCTTGAGCTCCCCCACCTTCTGTTTGAGGATGCCCCACAGATACTCAATAGGTTTTAGGTCTGGAGACATGCTTGGCCAGTCCATCACCTTTACCCTCAGCTTCTTTAGCAAGTCAGTAGTCATCTTGGAGGTGTGTTTGGGGTCACTGGGCAATCTTCTGATAGCCTAGGCCATCTTTATGTAGAGCAACAATTCTTTTTTTCAGATCCTCAGAGAGTTCTTTGCCATGAGGTGCCATGTTGAACTTCCAGTGACCAGTATGAGAGAGTGTGAGAGCGATAACACCAAATTTAACACACCTGCTCCCTATTCACACCTGAGACCTTGTAACACTAACGAGTCACATGACACCAGGGAGGGAAAATGGCTCATTGGGGCATTTCCACTTAGGGGTGTACTCACTTTCGTTGCCAACAGTTTAGACATCAATGGCTGTGTGTTGAGTTATTTTGAGGGACAGCAAATTGACACTGTTATATAGGCTGTACTTTATTTTGTAGCAAAGTGTCATTTCTTCAGTGTTGTCACATGAAAAGATGTAATAAAATATTTACAAAAATGTGAGGGGTGTACTGTGTATATATAAAAAAAAAGAATCAGTTTTGCAGGACGATTCGGAATGTGAACAATAAGGACCTTCAGGATATAAGATTGAATCAGATGACAAAGACATTTTTAGATAGGGGTTATCCAAAGAAGGTAGTGTAAACAGGAATCCCTTAATAGAATTGTACTATCCAAGAATCAGGACGTGAAAAAAAAATAGGTTCATTTTTTCCCACAGAATTTAATGAATATAGTGATACAATTACATCAGTTCTCAAAAAGCCATTGGTACCTACTTAGTAAATCCCTGCCTAATGTCATTAAATTTCAAATGCCACCAGTACAGTGATTTAAAAGGGTAAAAAACAATTTATGTAAGAACTTACCTGATAAATTCATTTCTTTCATATTGGCAAGAGTCCATGAGCTAGTGACATATGGGATATACAATCCTACCAGGAGGGGCAAAGTTTCCCAAACCTCAAAATGCCTATAAATATATTCCTCACCACACCCACAATTCAGTTTAACGAATAGCCAAGAAGTGGGGTGATAAAGAAAGGAGTAAAAAGCATCAACAAAGGAATTTGGAAATAATTGTGCTTTATATAAAAAAAATCATAACCACCATAAAAAAGGGGGTGGGCCTCATGCACTCTAGCCAATATGAAAGAAATGAATTTATCAGTTAAGTTCTTACATAAATTATGTTTTCTTTCATGTAATTGGCAAAAGTCCATGAGCTAGTGACGTATGGGATAGCAATACCCAAGATGTGGAACTCCACGAAGGAGTCACTAGAGAGGGATAAAAATAAAAACAGCCATTTTCAGATGAAAAAAATAATTCACAACCCAAAACATAAGTTCTTTCTCAAAAATGTGAGGAAAAAACTTAAATCAAAAGCAGAAAAATCAAACTGAAACTGCTGCCTGAAGAACTTTCCTACCAAAAACTGCTTCCGAAGAAGCAAATACATCAAAATGGTAGAATTTAGTAAATGTATGCAAATCTGATCAACTGAAGCTTCATTCTTAAATGCCCAGGAAGTGGAAACTGATCTAGTAGAATGAGCCGTAATTCTCTGAGGCGGGGCTTGACCCGACTCCAAATAGGCTTGATGAATGAAAAGTTTTAACCATGAGGCCAAGGAAACAGCAGAAGCTTTCTGACCTTTCATGGAACCAGAAAAGATAACAAATAGAAATCTTCCTGAAATCTTTAGTAGCTTCAACATAATATTTCAAAGCTCTAACCACATCCAAAGAATGTAAAGATCTTTCTAAATAATTCTTAGGATTAGGACACAAAGAAGGGACAACAATTTCTCTATTAATGTTGTTAGAATGTACAACCTTAGGTAGGAATTTAAATGAAGTCCGCAAAACTGCCTTATCCTGATGAAAGTTCAGAAAAGGAGATTCACAAGAGAGCAATTAATTCAGAAACTCTTCTAGCAGAAGAGATATCCAAAAGAAAAAACACTTTCCAAGAAAGTAGTTTAATGTCTAAAGAATGCATAGGCTCAAACGGAGGAAGGAGCCTGTAAAGCCTTCAAAACCAAAGACTCCAAAGAGGAGAAATTGATTTAATGACAGGCTTGATACGAACCAAAGCCTGCACAAAACAATGAATATCAGGAAGTTTAGCAATCTTTCTATGAAATAAAAGAGAAAGAGCAGAGATTTGTCCTTTCCAGGAACTTGCAGACAAACCTTTATCCAAACCATCCTGAAGAAACTGTAAAATTCTAGGAAGTCAAAAAGAATTCCAAGAGAATTTATGAGAAGAACATCATGAAATTTAAGTCTTCCAAACTCGATAATAAATCATTCTAGAAACAGCTTTACGAGCCTGCAACATAGTATTAATCACTGAGTCAGAGAAACCTCTATGACTAAGCACTAATCGTTCAATTTCCATACCTTCAAATTTAATGATTTGAGATCCTGATGGAAAAATGGACCTTGAGATAGGTCTGGCCTTAATGAAAGTGACCAAGGTTAGCAACTGGACATCCAAACAAGATCTGCATACCTAAACCTGTGAGGCCATGCTGGAGCCACCAGCAGCACAAACGATCGCTCCATGATGATTTTGGAGATCACTCTTGGAAGAACTAGAGGCGGGAAAATATAAGCAGGTTGATAATACCAAGTAAGTGTCAATGCATCCACTGCTTCCGCCTGAGGATCCCTGGACCTTGACAGGTACCTGGGAAGTTTTTTGTTTAGATGAGATGCCATCAGATCTATTTCTGGAAGCCCCCACATCTGAACAATTTGAGAAAACACAGTTGGGTGGAGAGACCATTCTCCCGGATGTAAAGTCTGACGACTGAGGTAATCCGCTTCCCAACTGTCTATACCTGGGATATGAACCGCCAAAATTAGACAGGAGCTGGATTCCGCCCAAACAAGTATCCGAGATACTTCTTTCATAGCTTGAGGACTGTAAGTCCCACCCTGATGATTGACATATGCCACAGTTGTGATATTGTCTGTCTGAAAACAAATGAACGGTTCTCTCTTCAACAGAGACCAAGACTGAAGGGCTCTGAAAATCGTACGAAGTTCCAAAATATTGATTGGTAATCATGCCTCTTGAGAGTTACAAACCCCTTGTGCTGTCAGGGATCCCCCAACAGCTCCCCAACCTGAAAGACTCACATCTGTTGTAATCACAGTCCAGGTTGGACAAACGAAAGAGGCCCCTAAAATTATACGATGGTGATCTAACCACCAAGTCATAGAAAGTCGAATATTGGGATTTAGGGATATTAGTTGTGATATCCTTGTATAATCCCTGCATCATTGGTTCAGCATACAAAGCTGGAGAGGTCTCATATGAAAACGAGCAAAGGGGATCTCGTCCGATGCTGCAGTCATGAGACCTAAGACTTCCATGCACATAGCTACTGAAGGGAGTGACTGAGACTGAAGGTTCCGACAGGCTGTAACCAATTTCAAACGTCTCTTGTCTGTTAGAGACAAAGTCATGGACACTAAAAAGGTTACCTTTGTCTGAGGAATCAAATAACTTTTTGGTAAATTGATCCTCTAACCATGTCTTCGAAGAAACAACACTAGTTGATTTGTGTGAGATTCTGCAGAACGTAAAGACTGAGCGAGTACCAAGATATCATCCAAATATGGAAATACCGCAATACCCCGCTCTCTGATTACAGAGAGTAGGGCACCTAGAACCTTTGAAAAGATTCTTGGAGCTGTCGCTAGGCCAAAAGGAAGAGCAACAAATTGGTAATGCTTGTATAGAAAAGAGAATCTCAGAAACTGATAGTGATCTGGATGAATCGGAATATGAAGATATGCATCCTGTAAGTCTATTGTGGACATATAATGCCCTTGCTGAACAAAAGGCAGAAAAGTCCTTATAGTCACCATTTTGAAAGTTGGTACTCTTACATATCGATTCAAAGTCTTTAGATCCAAAACTGGTCTGAATGAATTCTCTTTCTTTGGAACAATGAATAGATTTGAATAAAACCCCAGACCCTGTTCCTGAAACGGAACTGGCATGATTACCCCTCATAACTCCAGGTCTGAAACACACTTCAGGAAAGCCTGAGCCTTTACTGGGTTTGCTGGAATGCATGAGAGAAAAAATCTTCTCACAGGTGGTCTTACTCTGAATCCTATTCTGTACCCCTGACAGACAATACTCTGAATCCAATGATTTTGGACCGAATTGATCCAAACATCTGGAATGAGGGCTGCACCTTCATGTGGACTTGGGGGCTGGTTTTGATCTCTTAAATGGCTTGGATTCATTCCAATTTGAAGAAGGCTTCCAATTGGAAGCAGATTCCTTGGGGGAAGGATTAGGTTTTTGTTCCTTATTTTCTCGAAAGGAACGAAAACGGTTAGAAGCTTTAGATTTACCCTTAGGTCTTTTATCCTGAGGCAAAAAAACTCCCTTCTCCCCAGTGACAGTTGAAATGATTGAATACAACTGAGAACCAAATAATGTATTACCTTGGAAAGAAAGAGATAGCAATCTGGACTTAGAAGTCATATCAGCATTCCAAGATTCTAACCGCTAGATTTGGAGTTTTGTCGGTAACGACCCGAAAAACTAACGCCGGCTTTTTTCTGGCCGCACCATAAAAATAACTCTGGTATTGAGAGTCCACATAAAGGCTGCGTTAGGCTCCAAAAAAGGAGCGTAGAGCATTTTTAACGCAGCTTCAACTCTCGATACCAGAGTTGCTTACGGACGCGGCCAGCCTCAAAAACATGCTTGTGCACGATTCCCCCATAGGAAACAATGGGGCTGTTTGAGCTGAAAAAAAAAACCTAACACCTGCAAAAAAGCCGCGTTCAGCTCCTAACGCAGCCCCATTGTTTGCTATGCGGTAACCCTTCCTACGTCTGCACTAAACACTCTAACATGTACCCCGAGTCTAAACACCCCTAACCTTACACTTATTAACCCCTAATCTGCCGCCCCCGCTATCGCTGACCCCTGCATATTATTATTAACCCCTAATCTGCCGCTCCGTAAACCGCCGCTACTTACATTATCCCTATGTACCCCTAATCTGCTGCCCTAACATCGCCGACCCCTATATTATATTTATTAACCCCTAATCTGCCCCCCACAACGTCGCCTCCACCTGCCTACACTTATTAACCCCTAATCTGCCGACCGGACCTGAGCGCTACTATAATAAAGTTATTAACCCCTAATCCGCCTCACTAACCCTATCATAAATAGTATTAACCCCTAATCTGCCCTCCCTAACATCGCCGACACCTAACTTCAATTATTAACCCCTAATCTGCCGACCGGAGCTCACCGCTATTCTAATAAATGTATTAACCCCTAAAGCTAAGTCTAACCCTAACACCCCCCTAACTTAAATATAATTTAAATCTAACGAAATTAATTAACTCTTATTAAATAAATTATTCCTATTTAAAGCTAAATACTTACCTGTAAAATAAATCGTAATATAGCTACAATATAAATTATAATTATATTATAGCTATTTTAGGATTTATATTTATTTTACAGGTAACTTTGTATTTATTTTAACCAGGTACAATAGCTATTAAATAGTTAAGAACTATTTAATAGCTAAAATAGTTAAAATAATTACAAATTTACATGTAAAATAAATCCTAACCTAAGTTAAAAATAAACCTAACACTAGACTATCAATAAATTAATTAAATAAACTACCTACAATTACCTACAATTAACCTAACACTACACTATCAATAAATTAATTAAATACAATTGCTACAAATAAATACAATTAAATAAACTAGCTAAAGTACAAAAAATAAAAAAGAACTAAGTTACAAAAAATAAAAAAATATTTACAAACATAAGAAAAATATTACAACAATGTTAAACTAATTACACCTACTCTAAGCCCCCTAATAAAATAACAAAGCCCCCCAAATAAAAAAAATGCCCTACCCTATTCTAAATTACTAAAGTTCAAAGCTCTTTTACCTTACCAGCCCTGAACAGGGCCCTTTGCGGGGCATGCCCCAAGAAATACAGCTCTTTTGCCTGTAAAAAAAAACACATACAATACCCCCCCCCCCCAACATTACAACCCACCACCCACATACCCCTAATCTAACCCAAACCCCCCTTAAAGTGAATGTAAATTTTGATGTTTAAGTGCCCGTTTTTTAAAACATCGATTAAAAACAGGGGCACTTTAATTCATAAAAATTTTCATTTCACTCCTGTTGTGAAAAAAAACTTACCTTTTAATCTTCACAGCAGCTCCAGCTTCCTCCACCTGTTTCAAAGCCTCTTCCTGGGTCTAAAATGAGGCATCGGCTTCCTCCAATCACAGCAGTGAATCAGACACTGAATCCCCCGGGGGGGAAGCTGTGATTGGAGAATGACCTATCAATCATTTCTGACATCAGAAATGGCTTGTGAGACTGGAGAAAGCTTAGATAAGATTCAAGTTTCCTATCTAAAGGATCTTTAAAAAAAGTACTATCTTCCGTAGGAATAGTAGTACATTTAGCAAGAGTAGAGATAGCCCCATCAACATTGGGGATCTTTTCCCAAAACTCCAATCTAACTGCTGGCAAAGGATACAATTTTTTAAACCTTGAAGAAGGAATAAAAGAAGTACCAGGCCTATTCCATTCTTTAGAAATCATATCAGAAATAGCATCAGGAACTGGAAAAACCTCTGGAATAACCACAGGAGGTTCATAAACAGAATTTAAACGTTTACTAGTTTTAATATCAAGAGGACTAGTTTCCTCCATATCTAATGTAATCAACACTTCTTTTAAAAAAGAACGAACATACTCCATTTTAAATAAATAAGAGGATTTGTCAGTGTCAATATCTGAGGCAGGATCTTCTGAATCAGATAGATCCTCGTCAGAGAAGTATAATTCAGAATGTTGCTGGTCATTTGAAATTTTATCAACCCTATGAGAAGTTTTAAAAGACCTTTTACGTTTATTAGAACGCGGAATGGCAGACAAAGCCTTCTTAATAGAATCAGAAATAAATTATTTTAAATTTACAGGTATATCTTGTGCATTAGATGTTGAGGGAACAGCAACAGGTAATGAACTACTACTGATGGATACATTCTCTGCATGTAAAAGTTTATCATGACAACCATTACAAACCACAGCTGGAGGTATAACCCTCACAAGTTTACAACAAATGTACTTAGCTTTGGTAGAACTGTTTTCAGGCCGCAGGGTTCCAACAGTGATTTCTGAGACAGGATCAGATTGAGACATCTTGCAAATGTAAGAGAAAAAAATAACATATAAAGCAAAATTATCAATTTTCTTATATGGCAGTTTCAGGAATGGGAAAAAATGCAAACAGCATAGCCCTCTGACATAGAAAAAAGGCAGGAGGCAAATAAAAATGGGGTCTTAAATAATGAAAATATTTGGCGCCAAGTATGACGCACAACAAACAGAAAATATTTTTTGGCGCCAAAAACGTCCGGAAACTACACACTTGCGTCAAAGATGACGCAACCTTGTTAAAGGACTCGGCGTCAACTAAGACGTCGGAAATGACGAATTTGCGTCAACGAACGTAAATTCGCGCCAAAAAAATCTCGCGCCAAGAATGACGCAATAAACTCTGGCATTTTGCGCCCTCGGGAGCCTAATTCTGCCCGCGAATTTAAAAGCCAGTCAATTAGAAAAAGAGACTATACACCAGGTAAGAAATACATTTTTAATAAAAAAGCATTTCCCAGATATGAAACTGACAGTCTGCAAAACGAAATATTCTGAAAACCTGAATCATGGCAAATATAAGTACAATACATATATTTAGAACATTATATAAATACATAAAGTGCCAAACCATAGCTGAGAGTGTCTTACGTAATGAAAACATACTTACCAAAAGACACCAATCCACATATAGCAGATAGCCAAACCAGTACTGAAACGGTTATCAGTAGAGGTAATGGAATACGAGAGTATATTGTCGATCTGAAAAGGGAGGAAGGAGATGAATCTCTACGACCGATAACAGAGAACCTATGAAATAGATCACCGTGAGGAAAACCATTGCATTCAATAGGTGATACTCCCTTCACATCCCTCTGACATTCACTGTACTCTGTGAGGAATCGGGCTTCAAAATGCTAAGAAGCGCATATCAACGTAGAAATCTTAGAACAAACTTACTTCACCACCTCCATAGGAGGGAAAGTTTGTAAAACTGAATTGTGGGTGAGGTGAGGGGTGTATTTATAGGCATTTTGAGGTTTGGGAAACTTTGCCCCTCCTGGTAGGATTGTATATCCCATACGTCACTAGCTCATGGACTCTTGCCAATTACATGAAAGAAAAATCTTAAGGACACACTAGTACGTGCAGATGTAGGGAGTAACAAATTGAGAGGTACTAACTATTTGACCTCTTCCAAGAAAGGCACATACCGTTGCCTAGGATGTGCCCAAAGCAATTCAATGATTAAAGGGAAGTGTATTGCTCAAATTAATGACAATAAAAAAGTGAGATTAAGGGATTTTGCACATGCGATACAGAGTATGTGGTATATCTCCTTAAATGCCTGTGTGGGTATGGCTATGTAGGGGAAACTATCCGCCCCGTTGAGGACAGGATTAGTGCCCATAAATCCAGTATCAGAAACAAAGTCAAAACATTGCCAGTGTCTGCCCATTTTACCATGGTTGGACATACAGTCAGCCAATTAAGGATCCAGGCGATAGATCACATCCCAAAACTCAGGAGAGGGGGCAGCAGGGAACTTCTTTTGGAAAAAAAAAAGAGAGGTATGGTGGGTACACCTACTAGATACTTTATATCCGATTGGTTTAAACAAGGATTATGATTTACATTTGTTTTTATAAAAAGATTTTTACAAATATTTTTGTATATATGTGTAATTTTCCCCCTATATCTTATTAAGAGCTTGTAAATTAAACATAAATATTGGAGAATTGTTTTTAAACATATTTTATTGTAATCTACAGGTGGAGTACCTATTTTTAAAATCCACTAGATGGCAGCATACCTTAGAGAAGATGATGTATACATAATAAGTAAGAGTTAAATTGTTAACCACAGGTGCTTAATTTAAAGGGACATGAAACCCACATTTTTTCTTTCTTGATTTAGAAAGAGCATGTCATTTTAAACAACTTTCTAATTTACTTCTATTATCTAATTTGCTTCATTCTCTTGATATCACTTGCTGAAAAGCATATCTAGATATGCTCAGTAGCTGCTTATTGGTTGCTGCACACAGAGGCCTCGTGTGATTGGCTCACACATGTGCATTGCTATTTCTTCAACAAAGGATATCTAAAGAATTTAGCAAATTAGATAATAGAAGTAAATCGGAAAGTTATTTAAAATTACATGCCCTATACGAATCATGAAAGTTTAATTTTGACTAGACTGTCCCTTTAAATTAAGGTTGTTCACCTGTATTCTACAGCATGAGTGCTGTTTTATTCTTTGAAACTTCAATAAAGGATGTTATCCTAAGGAAACAGCTGGGAATACTTTTTTGAGATACATATATATATATATATATATATATATATATATATATATATATATATATATATATATACACACAGTAAAGGAGAACTGGATCCAACGGACGGCCTCAGTTGTTGAATGCGATCCAAGAACAGCCGGCACATAGGAAATTTTTCAAACTCCGATTTATTCAGAAAAAAGAGAAACCACTACTATTATATATTCCAGTTTTTTTAGTTTATTATGGTTTTAAATTTATTCCTCAGTATCCCTAAAATACCATATTTTTAAATCCATAAAACTGCTTTTGAGATGGATGAACACACACATAAATAAAATCAAATCAACTCAGTACATTTCACCTGACCTGCCAAATCTTTTTAACTTATTGGAAAATTTGCTAGATTTAATATTGACACAGCGATGTGTAAATCAATATTTTCAGAATGAACGATATATTTTAATTTAAAAATGTTCAAACTGCAGCAGTAAATCTATGCACTTAGCACATGCACATCATCAGAAGCTTTTGCTTGTTGAAATACTGTATTGAAATAAATGATAGCACAGCTAGTATGTAGAGAATATTGCTCAGACTTTATATTATCTCTGTGATTTTTAATGAAAGCAAAGAATTCATATTAACCCACCTATTGCTAGAATTACTGAATGGAACAGTCTGCAGAAAATATATTTAAAGCACAATATTCTGTAGCAATATATAGAATTATGTCTATTGCACAATATTTTACCGATATCACGACCTCATCATGGTAAATGCAGCATCTCAGCTGTTCTTTGTGAGGTCTCATGCAGCTTTGTATTTTAAAGAGGACTTAAATAAAATCTCATGCAAATATATGAAATTGCAGAAAAAGGAAAGTACACATTTTTCTAGAGAAAAAAGGAAATTTATGCTTATTTATGACGAGTCCACGGATAACATCCTTACTTATGGGATATCGCCTCCTGGTCAGCAGGAGGAGGCAAAGAGCACCACAGCACAGCTGTATATATAGCTCCTCCCTTCCCTCCCACTCCAGTTATTCGACCAAAGTTAGGAAGAGAAAGGAAAAGCCAAGGTGCAGAGGTGACTGAAGTTTAAACAAAAATAAAGACCTGTCTAAGAAAATGACAGGGTGGGCCGTGGACTCGTCATATCGTAAAATAAATAAATTTATCAGGTAAGCATAAATTTCCTTTTCTTTTACAAGATATGACGAGTCCACGGATTTCATCCTTACTTATGGGATACAATACCAAAGCTATAGGACACGGATGAAAGGGAGGGACAAGACAGGAACCTAAACGGAAGGCACCACCGCTTGAAGAACCGTTCTCCCAAAAACAGCCTCGGACGAGGCATAAGTATTAAATTTGGAAAATTTGGAAAAAGTGTGAAGAGATGACCAAGTTGCAGCCTTGCAAATCTGTTCAACAGAAGCATCATTTTTAAATGCCCATGAGGAAGCCACAGCCCTAGTAGAATGAGCTGTAATTCTTTCAGGAGGCTGCTGTCCAGCAGCCTCATATGCCAAACGGATGATACTCTTCAGCCAAAAAGAAAGAGGTAGCCGTAGCTTTCTGACCCCTTTCTGAGAAAACAACAAATAATGAAAAAGATTGACTGAATTCTTTAGTCGCCTGCAAGTAAAACTTCAGGGCAAGGACCACATCCAAGTTATGTAACAGACGCTCCTTTGTAGAAGAAGGAATACAACATAATGAAGGAACAATAATTTCCTGATTACTATTTTTGTAACCTTAGGAAGAAAACTAGGTTTGGTACGTAACACTACCTTATCAGAATGAAAAATAATGTAAGGAGAGTCACATTGTAATGATGAAAGCTCAGAAACTCTGCGAGCAGAAGAAATAGCAACCAAAAATAAAACTTTCCAAAATAATAATTTAATATCTATGGAATGCATAGGTTCAAACGGAACCCCTTGAAGAACCTTAAGAACTAAATTCAAACTCCAAGGAGGAGCAATAGATCTAAACACAGGCCTGATTCTAGTCAGAGCCTGACAAAAAGATTGAACATCCAGAATATCTGTCAGACGTTTGTGTAGCAAAAATAGATAAAGCAGAAATCTGTCCCTTTAAGGAACTTGCTGATAACCCTTTCTCCAATCCTTCTTGGAGAAAAGATAAAATCCTAGGAATCCTAATCTTACTCCATGAGTAGCTCTTGGATTCACACCAATAAAGATATTTACGCCATATATTATGGTAAATATTTCTAGTAACAGGCTTACATGCCTGGATCAAAGTATCAATGAACGAATCAGAGAACCCTCGCTTAGATAAAATCAAGCGTTCAATCTCCAAGCAGTCAGCTGCAGAGAAATTAGAATCGGATGATGGAAGGGTCCTTGAATGAGAAGGTCCTGTCTCAATGGAAGCTTCCACGGTGGCAGAGAGGACATGTCCCCCAGATCGGCATACCAGGTCCTGCGAGGCCACGCAGGAGCAATCAGAATCACCGAAGCCCTCAACTGTTTGATCCGAGCAATCACCCGGGGAAGGAGAGCAAACGGTGGAGACACATAAGCTAGGTTGAACGACCAAGGCACTGCCAAGGCATCTATCAGTTCTGCCTGAGAATCCCTGGATCTGGATCCGTATCTCGGGAGCTTGGCATTCTGACGAGATGTCATAAGATCCAGCTCCGGACTGCCCAATCTGGGAATCAGGTTGGCAAAGACCTCCGGATGGAGTCCCCATTCCCCCGGATGATACGACTGTCTGCTCAAAAAATCCGCCTCCCAGTTGCCCACTCCTGGGATGTAGATTGCTGACGGGTAACAAGAGTGAGCCTCCGCCCACCGAATTATCTTGGATACTTCTGTCATAGCTAAGGAACTCCTTGTTCCTCCCTGACGATTGATGTAAGCCACAGTCGTGATGTTGTCCGAATGAAAGCGGATGAATTTGGCCGAAGCCAACTGAGGCCAAGCCTGAAGCGCATTGAATATTGCTCTCCAGAATATTGATTGGAAGTAGGGACTCAGACCGAGTCCACACACCCTTAGCCTTCAGGGAATTCCAGACTGCACCCCAACCTAGGAGACTGGCGTCCGCTGTCACTATCACCCATGAAGGTCTGCGGACTGATGGGACCGATGATCCGGCGACAACCACCAAAGAAGAGAGTCTCTTGTCTCCTGATCCAGATCTATCTGAGGAGACAAATTTGCATAATCTCCATTCCACTGCCTGAGCATGCTCAGCTGTAGAGGTCTGAGATGAAAACAAGCAAACGGAATGATGTCCATTGCCGCCACCATCAATCCAATTACCTCCATGCACTAAGCCACTGATGGCCGAGGATTGGACTGAAGGGATTGGCATGTATTCAGAATCTTTGACTTTCTGACTTCTGTCAAAAAGATTTTCATGGATATAGAATCTATTAGAGTTCCCAGGAAAGGAACCCTTGTCTGTAGAATTAGTGAACTCTTTTCTAGATTCACCTTCCACCCGCGAGTCCTTAGAAAGGATAGAACAATGTCGGTATGAGAATTTGTCAGCTGATAAGACGACGCCTGGATTAGAATATCGTCCAGATAAGGCACCACTGCAATGCCCCGCGGCCTGAGAACCGCCAGCAGAGACCCTAGAACCTTCGTGAAGATCCTGGGTGCCGTGGCCAACCCGAAAGGAAGGGCCACGAACTGAAAATGTTTGTCCAGGAAGCCAAACCTCAGAAACTGGTGATGATCTCTGTGGATAGAAATATGAAGATATGCATCCTTTAAGTCCACGGTAGTCATATATTGACCCTCGTGGATCAATGGAAGAATTGTCCAAATAGTCTCCATCTTGAAAGATGGAACTCTGAGAAACTTGTTTAGACTATTGAGATCTAAAATGGGTCGGAACGTTCCCTCTTTTTTGGGAACCACAAAAGGATTTGAGTAAAACCCCTGCCCCTGTTCCTGTATTGGCACGGGACAAATTACTCCCATCATGGAGAGGTCTTTTACACAACGTAAGAACGCCTCTCTTTTTATCTGGTCTACAGATAATCGTGAAAGCAGGAACCTTACCCTTGGGAAGGAATTTTTGAACTCCAACTGATACCCTTGAGACACGATTTCTAGTGTCCAGGAATCCTGGACATCTCTTATCCAAGCCTGGACAAAGAGAGAAAGTCTGCCCCCTACTAGATCCGGTCCCGGGTCGGGGGCCGCCCCTTCATGCTGTCTTGGGAGCAGCAGAGGGCTTCTTGGGTTGTTTACCCAAGCCTGGCTGGGTCTCCAGGTGGCTTTGGCTTGAGAAAAGTTCCCTTCCTGTTTAGCAGGGAGGACTCCTTTGCAATTAGGAAAGGAACGAAAATTACTCTGTTGTCCCCTTTGCTTGGATTTTTTTTCTTGAGGGAGGAGATGACCCTTACCTCCCGTAATGTCAGAAATGATTTCTTTCCAATCAGGCCCGAATAGGGTCTTTCGCTTGAAAGGAATAGCCAAAAGCTTGGATTTATAGGACACATCCGCAGACCAAGATTTTAACCATAAAGCTCTTTGTGCTAAGATGGAAAATCCCGAACTCTTAGCAGCTAACTTGGCTATCTGAAATGAAGCATCCGTAATAAAAGAATTAGCCAGCTTCAGCGCCTTAATTCTGTCCTGAATTTCCTCTAAAGAGGTCTCAGTTCTAAGAGACTCTTCTAGAGCGTCAAACCAAAAAGCAGCCGCAGTCGTGACTGTTACAATGCAGGCCGCCGGTTGAAAAAAAAAAACCAATGATGAATATAGAGTTTTTTGAGAAGACCCTCCAATTTCTTATCCATGGGGTCTTTGAAAGCACAACTGTCTTCTATAGGAATAGTTGTAGGTTTCGCTAGTCACCAAAACCTCTCGCAGCAAAAGGCAAAGGTGTTCAAGCTTAAATCTGAAGGACATGACTTCCGAATCTGTCGGGGGTAAAGCACTTCCTGAGTCAGACATTTCCCCTTAGATATCTTTACATTGTAAAGCCCTCTCAGTACATGAGGGACAAAAAGTAATAGGGGGTGCCACATTGACATCCAAACACATACTACAGGTACTTTCCTGAAGTTCAGCCATGATAAACTAGCAATAGCAAAATTGGTTGGTTTCTTTAACGTTCCAAATATACTTAAAAAACGGGTGTACTGTCTCTTAAAAAATAAAACCGTCTAAGCGGTTGTTCATACAAAGTACTGTTCACTAAACATGCTGCTTCAAGCAGATTGATCTCCCAGCGTCAAGCCCATAGTAAAACATAGCCCCAGGTTAACCCCTTAATAGGCTACTGAATATACACACGAAAAAAAAGGGAATAGTTATGCACATTTAATTTGAAATGCAAAAACGATTACCCTCTTCCCTGTACAGGGAATAAATGCCAGTCTGTTCTGAGATATCCCAGTCTCCCCAGACATAAATGACTGTACATACCTCACACTGAATGCAGTATGAAGCTGTCCCACACAATGAAGATGTTCTTTCCTCACCTCCAGCACGTCTGTGGGGACAAATAGAGTCTTAGATAACATCTGCCAAGACTATCAGCAGGGCAGCAAACAATATGGGAGCATTTCAGAGAGAGAATCTCCCCAGTCCATTGCTGAAAAGCCAGAAGCTCTAGCCCTGAGAAAAAATAGTACACACTGGCACCATTTAAAATAAAAAACTGTTGATTGAAGAATCTAAACTAACACCTCACTTTACCTCTTCCTATCACTAACACAGGCAAAGAGAATGACTGGGGTGGGAGGGAAGGGAGGAGCTATATATACAGCTCTGCTGTGGTGCTCTTTGCCTCCTCCTGCTGACCAGGAGGCGATATCCGATAAGGATGAAATCCATGGACTCGTCCAAAAAAGAAAAAGGTGACAAAATGTTTAAATTTAAAAAAAGAACTTACAGGAAATGCAGAGTCTATCATGCAAAACTGGGTAAAGGGGGAACATTTACAAAAGTCAGTCAGCAAAAAGAAGCTCTATTCAGCACTGCAACCGACTGAAAAAGGAGGGGGGGGGGGGGTTAAAGACAACTCTAAAGACTCCAAAAAAAAAGGTGAACAATTCTAAAAAAATGTCTCTAATATGTTAGGATTTTTAATCCTCTAATAAAGATTTCTCACCTTTTTACAAAGTGCTGCTATCACATACTTTTTTGTATTTGGAATTGTGGAGTTAGCAGTTACTTCTTTGCGACCTGCACAGTTATAAGAACTTAAGAAGTGCTGAACTCTACTTCTGCTGACTGAGCAAATTTATAAAAGTAAAAATGATGATGCTTACATTTTATTTAAAATGGGCAAAACTGAAAGGAAGCTGTAACCAACTCAAAATAATCTGTAATCATCTCCTAAACGTACCATGAATAAACCATGGCTAAGAAAGTCAGGTTTTGGATGGATTTACTTTAAATTCTCATTCAAGGGTTGTTTTCTTTTTTGTAAAGTATTTTAATAAGAATTTGTAAATCAAGAATAATTTCATGGAGCATCGAAACCTATATTGTCACTTTTCAGAAAAATCATACCTTCCATTTTTTCAGTTCAGCAGATGGAAAGCAGGTTCTTCAGTAGACTTCCTGCCACGTATTTTGGAAAAAAAATGCTATTTCACACATGTAAAGCCAATTTTGAGGAGAACAGTGTCCTACAACAGGCTTAGTTCTTTTTATTCCAAGGTTTATGATAGTACATTTTTCCCAGAGTGCCTGTGTACATTTAAAAAACATATAAACATATCTAAATGAATGCTTCTCAAATTTATTTGTGCATTTGTTGCTCCTAAATAAAAAATACTTCTGGTGCCTAAATATATATATATTTTTAAAATTAAAATGAATATGAATATGTATGCTCCTCTACATGTTGCATAGATTTAGATGTCCTCAACTTTATGGGGTGCCATATGTATTTCTAGTTTAGGAAAATGTCCCCCAAATGACCCTACACAATACAGATGCTTTGACCATGAATCAAAAGATTAATATTTAAGATTCCAGAAGACGCAAAATAAAAATGTATGTAGCTTATTGGTATCAGTCACTAACTTTCACTAATAAAAGGATAAGTGGACTTGATATTTTGGGGCATAATTAAAAACAAATCAGCAATCTGGGAAGGATAAACTAGTGATATGATTATTTAGAATAAGGATAAAATGTTATTTTATCTAATCGCTGGTCAATATTTTTAAAAATTGACATTATAACACAATTATACACTGTCAATACAGACGTCCTACCAAAAATAATAACTAAATAAATAATATGAATAATTTTAAGGGAAACAAAAACATACTGTCACTATTTTTAGTTTGAAAGGTAGGACCTGCAATTAATGTCTGATCTTCACCTAACAAAACATCTGTTTTTCTCGCTATGTAATTAGTAAAATTAATGAACACTAATCCATCCGCTTAAATGATTTTTTTTGCTTTCAAAATCAATCATTTTAACATCCAATATGCTACAAAACTAACAACGATAGATCAACTCCAAATTACACTTACCTTCTCCCCCGCTTAGTTTCATTAGCTTTGTTCTTTCACATTTTTTTATGTATTTTTTACTTATTTATTTTTTGGAAAGGCTTGCTGGTGAAATGAGAACCTATTAAATAAAGTAAATAGAATGTGGTCTGATGGAGGTAAAAACAGATGGACAACCAAATGTATTTTCTCCTTATATTTCTAACAAAAGTCAAAGTGATTGCTTTAATCTAGATAGTGTTCTAATTTTACAAAATACATACGTATAAAGTGAAAAGTTTATATCTAAAACCCTATGCTGAAAACATCCCAACTAATTGGGTACCAACCTTATTTTAAACACCTATATTACTAGCATATAACACTGGTCTAAAATGAGTTGGTATATAGCTTTACCTTGTTAGTTGCAGAACAAACCACCTTATAAATCAGGTGTGCTAGAAAAACATTATGTCTGTCATGTTCCTGAATCTTATAAAATTGGGGATTGGTGTGCTGGTTAAGTGTGATTAAGGGCTACAGCATTTGCCACTTTGGTGACTCCCAAGGAGGTGATAAGTAGATGACAAAATAGATTTAACAATCATTATTTTATAGAATGGTGCAAAGTACCAGTGGCACAAAATATTCTTTGTATACATTAAGTGTATCCTGCACATTCATAATCATTTTGATTCACAAACTGTATATGCAGAATCAAACTAGAGTTAAATAAGACCTATGCTTGATAAATAGCAAACCATTCAGATATGATCAGAAGATATCAAACCGAGTTTAAGTTCAAGGGTATTAAAACATATATAAGGAGACTGAAAAAAAGAATTTTTTTTTTTTTAAAAAAGACTAGGTGGTAGATTTGAGCTTCTAAACTAGAAAATAGAGTCAAAATAGATTTTCTAATTTACAATGAATCAAAAGGAAAAACATTAGACCGTGGCAAAAGTGGCACAAATGTATCAAAAAAGCAAATGAATAAACAGTTGAGAAGATTTATCGGGAGAAATTGTAATAAATTTTGCAGAGATGAATTGATTTTAGTTAAAGGTATAACTGACAATTTATTGGGCGGGAAGATGCATTATTTTCCAATTGTTATCCGCCTACAGTAAAACTGATTTGTGTCCTATTGTATTTTATGGAAAAGGAGAGAGCAACTTTCAGTGATTTAGATTAAATGTATTAATCATAACCAGACACTGTGAACTATATATCTACTATTAAAGAAGATTTTTGACATTTAATTCTGTAGCAATATTTTGGCTCTCTACCACTCTTCCTAAATCCAATTCCTGCTACAGTTGGGAGATTTCTCCCTTTTAATTTTATGAGGCTTAAAGTAGCATTTAACCACCCATGCGGTAAATAATGCTGGATTAGAAATATTTAGTGTTTTGTTTCCCTTTCAAGAGAGGCTATTTATCAACCTGAGACATAAAATGCCCTCCTATCTTCTTTTTTTAATATATATTTTCAACTTTATAGAACTATCTGAAAATAATGGAAACTCTAAAATGAAAGAATAATCAGATTATACATTCTATACACATATACATATATACACACATTCATGCAAGGGACAGGCACTCACCCAGAAAAAAAGGTATAACAGCATGTTCTGTGACTTGTTAGCACATGAATAAATATTCTTCTATAGATTATATGTGTGTGCACATAAACATATGGAACTTGCAACTGCTATAGAATGTGTAGCAGATTAGGTTTTATACTTACATACACCCAGAAGTATAATATGATAAATATTTAAAGAAGCACTGCACAGAAATAAAAACAGTTTAGAAGATTCTTTACATTGTTAAATAGACATTCTAATGAGCTTTTTATTATTGTATTATTGCTTGCATACAGCTATATGTTTAACACTTGCAAAGGGGTTAAACACACAGTTAAAATCGGCTTTAGGGAAGTAATGCATTCCTGGGAGCTAGCTGAACACATCTGTGAGCAAATGACAAGAGGCATATGTTTAAAGCCACCAATCAGCAGATGGTTTCCATTAGTGCATAGCTGCCCTTGAGCCTGCTTGAGTAGGCTTTTCCACAAAGCAAGCCAAGAAAACAACGTAAATTTGATAGAAGTAGATTTGAAAATCTCTTTAATTGCAAAATTAAGTTTAAATTTGATGTTCGTGTCACTTCATAGTTCTTCCATACATGTAAGAGCCATAAAAAATAGATTTATATTTTACTATTTCTCATTCTGCCAAAGTGTCCCCCAACACAACAAACAGCTGATCATATCCACTACATTCACGCCTATGTCAGCAATGAAAATGATTGGGTGCAACTATTAAACATAAGGTCTACTGAAAGATACAGAGGCAAAAAGTTAAATATAAATGCTACAGTGTTGCACTTACGCTATGAATAAAAAACAAAACAAAAAAACAACGTTACATTCAATAAAAAATACATTAAAAAAAAGGACGGTCTTTTGTTTTTATTTTAATCCGACATTTACACTTAGCGCATTGATTATGTGTAATTGACTACTTCATATTCTAAGAAATAACATAATTTATGCTTACCTGATAAATTCCTTTCTCCTGTAGTGTGGTCAGTCCACGGGTCATCATTACTTCTGGGATATTAACTCCTCCCCAACAGGAAGTGCAAGAGGATCACCCAAGCAGAGCTGCTATATAGCTCCTCCCCTCTACGTCACACCCAGTCATTCGACCAAGAACCAAACGAGAAAGGAGAAACTATAGGGTGCAGTGGTGACTGGAGTATAATTTAAAAATTTAGACCTGCCATAAAAAACAGGGCGGGCCGTGGACTGACCACACTACAGGAGAAAGGAATTTATCAGGTAAGCATAAATTATGTTTTCTCCTGTTAAGTGTGGTCAGTCCACGGGTCATCATTACTTCTGGGATACCAATACCAAAGCTAAAGTACACGGATGACGGGAGGGACAGGCAGGATCTTTATACGGAAGGAACCACTGCCTGAATTACCTTTCTCCCAAAAACAGCCTCCGAAGAAGCAAAAGTGTCAAATTTGGAAAATTTGGAAAAAGTATGAAGAGAAGACCAAGTTGCAGCCTTGCAAATCTGTTCAACAGAGGCCTCATTCTTAAAGGTCCAAGTGGAAGCCACAGCTCTAGTGGAATGAGCTGTAATTCTTTCAGGAGGTTGCTGTCCAGCAGTCTCATAGGCTAAACGTATTATGCTACGAAGCCAAAAAGAGAGAGAGGTAGCAGAAGCTTTTTGACCTCTCCTCTGTCCAGAATAAACGAGAAACAGGGAAGAAGTTTGTCGAAAATCTTTAGTTGCCTGTAAATAAAATTTCAGGGCACGGACTACATCTAGATTGTGCAGAAGTCGTTCCTTCTTTGAAGAAGGATTCGGACACAATGATGGCACAACAATCTCTTGATTGATATTCTTGTTAGTGACAATCTTAGGTAAGAATCCAGGTTTAGTACGCAGAACAACCTTATCTGAATGAAAAATCAGATACGGAGAATCACAGTGTAAGGCTGATAACTCAGAAACTCTACGAGCCGAGGAAATAGCCATTAAAAACAGAACTTTCCAAGATAACAGCTTGATATCAATGGAATGAAGGGGTTCAAACGGAACACCCTGTAAAACGTTAAGAACTAAATTTAAGCTCCATGGTGGAGCAACAGTTTTAAACACAGGCTTAATCCTGGCCAAAGCCTGGCAAAAAGCCTGAACGTCTGGAACTTCTGACAGACGCTTGTGTAAAAGAATGGACAGAGCTGAGATCTGTCCCTTTAAAGAACTAGCAGATAAACCCTTTTCTAAACCTTCTTGTAGAAAAGACAATATCCTAGGAATCCTAACTTTACTCCATGAGTAACTCTTGGATTCGTTCCAATGTAAGTATTTACGCCATATTTTATGGTAAATCTTTCTGGTAACAGGCTTCCTAGCCTGTATTAAGGTATCAATAACTGACTCCGAAAAACCACGCTTTGATAAAATCAAGCGTTCAATTTCCAAGCAGTCAGCTTCAGAGAAATTAGATTTTGATGTTTGAAAGGACCCTGAATTAGAAGGTCCTGTCTCAGAGGCAGAGACCAAGGTGGACAGGATGACATGTCCACTAGATCTGCATACCAGGTCCTGCGTGGCCACGCAGGTGCTATTAGAATCACTGATGCTCTCTCCTGTTTGATCCTGGCAACCAATCGAGGAAGCATCGGGAAGGGTGGAAACACATAGGCCATCCCGAAGGTCCAAGGTGCTGTCAAAGCATCCACCAGGACCGCTCCCGGGTCCCTGGACCTGGACCCGTAACAAGGAAGCTTGGCGTTCTGGCGAGACGCCATGAGATCTATCTCTGGTTTGCCCCAAAGTCGAAGTATTTGGGCAAAGACCTCCGGATGAAGTTCCCACTCCCCCGGATGAAAAGTCTGACGACTTAGGAAATCCGCCTCCCAGTTCTCCACTCCAGGAATGTGGATCGCTGACAGGTGGCAAGAGTGAGACTCTGCCCAGCGAATTATCTTTGATACTTCCATCATCGCTAGGGAGCTTCTTGTCCCTCCTTGATGGTTGATGTAAGCTACAGTCGTGATGTTGTCCGACTGAAATCTGATGAACCCCCGAGTTGTTAACTGAGGCCAAGCCAGAAGGGCATTGAGAACTGCTCTCAATTCCAGAATGTTTATTGGAAAGAGACTCTCCTCCTGAGTCCATGATCCCTGAGCCTTCAGGGAATTCCAGACAGCGCCCCAACCTAGTAGGCTGGCGTCTGTTGTTAAAATTGTCCAATCTGGTCTGCTGAATGGCATCCCCCTGGACAGATGTGGCCGAGAAAGCCACCATAGAAGAGAATTTCTGGTCTCTTGATCCAGATTCAGAGTAGGGGACAAATCTGAGTAATCCCCATTCCACTAACTTAGCATGCATAATTGCAGCGGTCTGAGATGTAGGCGTGCAAAGGGTACTATGTCCATTGCCGCTACCATTAAGCCGATTACCTCCATGCATTGAGCCACTGACGGGTGTTGAATGGAATGAAGGACACGGCAAGCATTTTGAAGCTTTGTTAACCTTTCTTCTGTCAGGTAAATCTTCATTTCTACAGAGTCTATAAGAGTCCCTAAGAAGGGAACCCTTGTGAGTGGTAAGAGAGAACTCTTCTCTACATTCACCTTCCACCCATGCGACCTTAGAAATGCCAGTACTAACTCTGTATGAGACCTGGCAGTTTGAAAGCTTGACGCTTGTATCAGAATGTCGTCTAGGTATGGAGCCACCGAAATTCCTTGCGGCCTTAGCACCGCCAGAAGAGAACCCAGAACCTTTGTGAAGATTCTTGGAGCCGTAGCCAACCCGAATGGAAGAGCTACAAACTGGTAATGCCTGTCTAGGAAGGCAAACCTTAGATACCGGAAATGATCTTTGTGAATCGGTATATGAAGGTAGGCATCCTTTAAATCCACTGTGGTCATGTACTGACCCTTTTGGATCATGGGTAAGATTGTCCGAATAGTTTCCATTTTGAACGATGGAACTCTTAGGAATTTGTTTAGGATCTTTAAATCCAAGATTGGTCTGAAGGTTCCTTCTTTCTTGGGAACCACAAACAGATTTGAGTAAAAACCTTGTCCGTGTTCCGACCGCGGAACCGGATGGATCACTCCCATTAGTAAAAGATCTTGTACACAGCGTAGAAACGCCTCTTTCTTTATCTGGTTTGTTGACAACCTTGAAAGATGAAATCACCCTTTTGGGGGAGAGGCTTTGAAGTCCAGAAGATATCCCTGAGATATGATCTCTAACGCCCAGGGATCCTGGACATCTCTTGCCCAAGCCTGGGCGAAGAGAGAGAGTCTGCCCCCCACTAGATCCGTTCCCGGATCGGGGGCCCTCACTTCATGCTGTCTTAGGGGCAGCAGCAGGTTTTCTGGCCTGCTTGCCCTTGTTCCAGGACTGGTTAGGTTTCCAGCCTTGTCTGTATCGAGCAACAGCTCCTTCCTGTTTTGGTGCAGAGGAAGTTGATGCTGTTCCTGCCTTGAAGTTACGAAAGGCACGAAAATTAGACTGTCTAGCCCTAGGTTTGGCTCTGTCTTGAGGTAGGGCATGACCTTTACCTCCTGTAATGTCAGCGATAATTTCCTTCAAACCGGGCCCGAATAAGGTCTGCCCTTTGAAAGGTATGTTAAGTAATTTAGATTTAGAAATAACATCAGCTGACCAGGATTTTAGCCACAGTGCTCTGCGTGCCTGAATGGCGAATCCGGAATTCTTAGCCGTAAGTTTAGTTAAGTGTACTACGGCATCAGAAATAAATGAATTAGCTAGCTTAAGGGTTTTAAGCTTATGTGTAATCTCATCCAATGGAGCTGATTCAAGGGTCTCTTCCAGAGACTCAAACCAAAATGCTGCTGCAGCCGTGACAGGCGCAATGCATGCAAGGGGTTGCAATATAAAACCTTGTTGAACAAACATTTTCTTAAGGTAACCCTCTAATTTTTTATCCATTGGATCTGAAAAGGCGCAGCTATCCTCCACCGGGATAGTGGTACGCTTAGCTAAAGTAGAAACTGCTCCCTCCACCTTAGGGACCGTTTGCCATAAGTCCCGTGTGGTGGTGTCTATTGGAAACATCTTTCTGAATATAGGAGGGGGTGAGAAAGGCACACCGGGTCTATCCCACTCCTTACTAACAATTTCAGTAAGTCTCTTAGGTATTGGAAAAACGTCAGTACTCGACGGTACCGCAAAATATTTATCCAACCTACACATTTTCTCTGGTATTGCAACTGTGTTACAATCATTCAGAGCCGCTAAGACCTCCCCTAGTAATACACGGAGGTTTTCCAGCTTAAACTTAAAATTTGAAATGTCTGAATCCAGTTTATTTGGATCAGATCCGTCACCTGCAGAATGAAGCTCTCCGTCCTCATGTTCTGCAAATTGTGACGCAGTATCTGACATGGCCCTAATATTGTCAGCGCACTCTGTTCTCACCCCAGAGTGATCTCGCTTACCTCTAAGTTCTGGTAATTTAGACAAAACTTCAGTCATAACATTAGCCATGTCCTGTAGTGTGATTTGTAATGGCCACCCTGAAGTACTCGGCGTTACAATATCACGCACCTCCCGAGCGGGAGAGGCAGGTACTGACACGTGAGGCAAGTTAGTCGGCATAACTTCCCCCTCGTTGTTTGGTGAATGATGTTCAATTTGTACAGAATGACTTTTATTCAAAGTAGCATCAATGCAATTAGTACATACATTTCTATTGGGCTCCACCTTGGCTTTTGCACATATAGCACAGAGATATTCCTCTGAGTCAGACATGTTTAACAAACTAGCAATTAAACTAGCAAGCTTGGAAATACTTTTCACTCAAATTACAAGTAATATTAAAAACGCACTGTGCCTTTAAGAAGCACAGAAAAAAATTATGACAGTTTAATAGTAAGAACCCGGAAAAATTATAACAATCAGATTTTTCCCAGTAAAAGCATAAAATTAACAAAGGATTGACCCCATTAGCAATGGATAACTAACCCTTAATAGCAGAGAAACAAATGTACAAAATATAAACGTTTTTTATCACAGTCAAAGCACAATCTCACAGGTCTGCTGTGAGTGATTACCTCCCTCAAAATAACTTTTGAAGACCCTTGAGCTCTGTAGAGACGATCCGGATCATGCAGGAAGAGAAAAACAGAATTTATGTTTACCTGATAAATTTCTTTCTCCAACGGTGTGTCCGGTCCACGGCGTCATCCTTACTTGTGGGATATTCTCTTCCCCAACAGGAAATGGCAAAGAGCCCAGCAAAGCTGGTCACATGATCCCTCCTAGGCTCCGCCTACCCCAGTCATTCGACCGACGTTAAGGAGGAATATTAGCATAGGAGAAACCATATGGTACCGTGGTGACTGTAGTTAAAGAAAATAAATTATCAGACCTGATTAAAAAAAAACCAGGGCGGGCCGTGGACCGGACACACCGTTGGAGAAAGAAATTTATCAGGTAAACATAAATTCTGTTTTCTCCAACATAGGTGTGTCCGGTCCACGGCGTCATCCTTACTTGTGGGAACCAATACCAAAGCTTTAGGACACGGATGAAGGGAGGGAGCAAATCAGGTCACCTAAATGGAAGGCACCACGGCTTGCAAAACCTTTCTCCCAAAAATAGCCTCAGAAGAAGCAAAAGTATCAAACTTGTAAAATTTGGTAAAAGTGTGCAGTGAAGACCAAGTCGCTGCCCTACATATCTGATCAACAGAAGCCTCGTTCTTGAAGGCCCATGTGGAAGCCACAGCCCTAGTGGAATGAGCTGTGATTCTTTCGGGAGGCTGCCGTCCGGCAGTCTCGTAAGCCAATCTGATGATGCTTTTAATCCAAAAAGAGAGAGAGGTAGAAGTTGCTTTTTGACCTCTCCTTTTACCTGAATAAACAACAAACAAGGAAGATGTTTGTCTAAAATCCTTTGTAGCATCTAAATAGAATTTTAGAGCGCGAACAACATCCAAATTGTGCAACAAACGTTCCTTCTTTGAAACTGGTTTCGGACACAGAGAAGGCACGATAATCTCCTGGTTAATGTTTTTGTTAGAAACAACTTTCGGAAGAAAACCAGGTTTAGTACGTAAAACCACCTTATCTGCATGGAACACCAGATAAGGAGGGGAACACTGCAGAGCAGATAATTCTGAAACTCTTCTAGCAGAAGAAATTGCAACTAAAAACAAAACTTTCCAAGATAATAACTTAATATCAACGGAATGTAAGGGTTCAAACGGAACCCCCTGAAGAACTGAAAGAACTAAATTGAGACTCCAAGGAGGAGTCAAAGGTTTGTAAACAGGCTTAATTCTAACCAAAGCCTGAACAAAGGCTTGAACATCTGGCACAGCTGCCAGCTTTTTGTGAAGTAACACCGACAAGGCAGAAATCTGTCCCTTCAGGGAACTTGCCGATAATCCTTTTTCCAATCCTTCTTGAAGGAAGGATTGAATCCTAGGAATCTTAACCTTGTCCCAAGGGAATCCTTTAGATTCACACCAACAGATATATTTTTTCCAAATTTTGTGGTAAATCTTTCTAGTTACAGGCTTTCTGGCCTGAACAAGAGTATCGATAACAGAATCTGAGAAACCTCGCTTCGATAAAATCAAGCGTTCAATCTCCAGGCAGTCAGCTGGAGTGAAACCAGATTCGGATGTTCGAACGGACCCTGAACAAGAAGGTCTCGTCTCAAAGGTAGCTTCCAAGGTGGAGCCGATGACATATTCACCAGATCTGCATACCAAGTCCTGCGTGGCCACGCAGGAGCTATCAAGATCACCGACGCCCTCTCCTGATTGATCCTGGCTACCAGCCTGGGAATGAGAGGAAACGGTGGAAACACATAAGCTAGTTTGAAGGTCCAAGGTGCTACTAGTGCATCCACTAGAGCCGCCTTGGGATCCCTGGATCTGGACCCGTAACAGGGAATTTTGAAGTTCTGACGAGAGGCCATCAGATCCATGTCTGGAATGCCCCACAGCTGAGTGACTAGGGCAAAGATTTCCGGATGGAGTTCCCACTCCCCCGGATGCAATGTCTGACGACTCAGAAAATCCGCTTCCCAATTTTCCACTCCCGGGATGTGGATAGCAGACAGGTGGCAGGAGTGAGACTCCGCCCATAGAATAATCTTGGTCACTTCCTCCATCGCTAGGGAACTCCTTGTTCCCCCCTGATGGTTGATGTACGCAACAGTCGTCATGTTGTCTGATTGAAATCGTATGAACTTGGTCCTTGCTAGCTGAGGCCAAGCCTTGAGAGCATTGAATATCGCTCTCAGTTCCAGAATATTTATCGGTAGAAGAGATTCTTCCCGAGACCAAAGACCCTGAGCTTTCAGGGATCCCCAGACCGCGCCCCAGCCCGTCAGACTGGCGTCGGTCGTGACAATGACCCACTCTGGTCTGCGGAATGTCATCCCTTGTGACAGGTTGTCCAGGGACAGCCACCAACGGAGTGAGTCTCTGGTCCTCTGATTTACTTGTATCCTTGGAGACAAGTCTGTATAGTCCCCATTCCACTGACTGAGCATGCACAGTTGTAATGGTCTTAGATGAATGCGCGCAAAAGGAACTATGTCCATTGCCGCTACCATCAACCCGATCACTTCCATGCACTGAGCTACGGAAGGAAGAGGAACGGAATGAAGAATCCGACAAGAGTCCAGAAGCTTTGTTATTCTGGCCTCTGTTAGAAAAATCCTCATTTCTGAGGAATCTATAATTGTTCCCAAGAAGGGAACCCTTGTTGACGGGGATAGAGAACTCTTTTCCACGTTCACTTTCCAGCCGTGAGATCTGAGAAAGGCCAGGACGATGTCCGTGTGAGCCTTTGCTCGAGGGAGGGACGACGCTTGAATCAGAATGTCGTCCAGGTAAGGTACTACTGCAATGCCCCTTGGTCTTAGCACCGCTAGAAGGGACCCTAGTACCTTTGTGAAAATCCTTGGAGCAGTGGCTAATCCGAAAGGAAGCGCCACGAACTGGTAATGTTTGTCCAGGAATGCAAACCTTAGGAACCGATGATGTTCCTTGTGGATAGGAATATGTAGATACGCATCCTTTAAATCCACCGTGGTCATGAATTGACCTTCCTGGATGGAAGGAAGGATAGTTCGAATGGTTTCCATCTTGAACGATGGGACCTTGAGAAATTTGTTTAAGATCTTGAGATCTAGGATTGGTCTGAACGTTCCCTCTTTTTTGGGAACTATGAACAGATTGGAGTAGAACCCCATCCCTTGTTCTCTTAATGGAACAGGATGAATCACTCCCATTTTTAACAGGTCTTCTACACAATGTAAGAACGCCTGTCTTTTTATGTGGTCTGAAGACAACTGAGACCTGTGGAACCTCCCCCTTGGGGGAAGTCCCTTGAATTCCAGAAGATAACCCTGGGAGACTATTTCTAGCGCCCAAGGATCCAGAACATCTCTTGCCCAAGCCTGAGCGAAGAGAGAGAGTCTGCCCCCCACCAGATCCGGTCCCGGATCGGGGGCCAATATTTCATGCTGTCTTGGTAGCAGTGGCAGGTTTCTTGGCCTGCTTTCCCTTGTTCCAGCCTTGCATTGGTCTCCAAGCTGGCTTGGCCTGAGAAGTATTACCCTCTTGCTTAGAGGACGTAGCACCTTGGGCTGGTCCGTTTTTACGAAAGGGACGAAAATTAGGTCTATTTTTTGCCTTGAAAGGCCGATCCTGAGGAAGGGCGTGGCCCTTACCCCCAGTGATATCAGAGATAATCTCTTTCAAGTCAGGACCAAACAGCGTTTTCCCCTTGAAAGGAATGTTTAGTAGCTTGTTCTTGGAAGACGCATCAGCCGACCAAGATTTCAACCAAAGCGCTCTGCGCGCCACAATAGCAAACCCAGAATTCTTAGCCGCTAACTTAGCCAATTGCAAAGAGGCGTCTAGAGTGAAAGAATTAGCCAATTTGAGAGCATTGATTCTGTCCATAATCTCCTCATAAGGAGGAGAGTCACTATCGAGCACCTTAATCAGTTCATCAAACCAGAAATATGCGGCTGTAGTGACAGGGACAATGCATGAAATGGGTTGTAGAAGGTAACCCTGCTGAACAAACATCTTTTTAAGCAAACCTTCTAATTTTTTATCCATAGGATCTTTGAAAGCACAACTATCCTCTATGGGAATAGTGGTGCGTTTGTTTAAAGTAGAAACCGCTCCCTCGACCTTGGGGACTGACTGCCATAAGTCCTTTCTGGGGTCGACCATAGGAAACAATTTTTTAAATATGGGGGGAGGGACGAAAGGAATACCGGGCCTTTCCCATTCTTTATTAACAATGTCCGCCACCCGCTTGGGTATAGGAAAAGCTTCTGGGAGCCCCGGCACCTCTAGGAACTTGTCCATTTTACATAGTTTCTCTGGGATGACCAAATTTTCACAATCATCCAGAGTGGATAATACCTCCTTAAGCAAAATGCGGAGATGTTCCAATTTAAATTTAAATGTAATCACATCAGATTCAGCCTGCTGAGAAATGTTCCCTAAATCAGTAATTTCTCCCTCAGACAAAACCTCCCTGGCCCCCTCAGATTGGGTTAGGGGCCCTTCAGAGATATTAATATCAGCGTCGTCATGCTCTTCAGTAACTAAAACAGAGCACCCACGCTTACGCTGACAAGGGTTCATTTTGGCTAAAATGTTTTTGACAGAATTATCCATTACAGCCGTTAATTGTTGCATAGTAAGGAGTATTGGCGCGCTAGATGTACTAGGGGCCTCCTGAGTGGGCAAGACTCGTGTAGACGAAGGAGGGAATGATGCAGTACCATGCTTACTCCCCTCACTTGAGGAATCATCTTGGGCATCATTGTCATTATCACATAAATCACATTTATTTAAATGAATAGGAATACTGGCTTCCCCACATTCAGAACACAGTCTATCTGGTAGTTCAGACATGTTAAACAGGCATAAACTTGATAAGAAAGTACAAAAAACGTTTTGAAATAAAACCGTTACTGTCACTTTAAATTTTAAACTGAACACACTTTATTACTGCAATTGCGAAAAAACATGAAGGAATTGTTCAAAATTCACCAAACTTTCACCACAGTGTCTTAAAGCCTTGAAAATATTGCACACCAATTTTGGAAGCTTTAACCCTTAAAATAACGGAACCGGAGCCGTTTTAAGCTTTAACCCCTTTACAGTCCCTGGTATCTGCTTTGCTGAGACCCAACCAAACCCAAAGGGGAATACGATACCAAATGACGCCTTCAGAAGTCTTTTATAAGTATCAGAGCTCCTCTCACATGCGACTGCATGCCATGCCTCTCAAAAACAAGTGCGCAACACCGGCGCGAAAATGAGACTCTGCCTATGCTTTGGGAAAGCCCCTAAAGAATAAGGTGTCTAAAACAGTGCCTGCCGATATTATTATATCAAAATACCCAGAATAAATGATTCCTCAAGGCTAAATAAGTGTTAATATCAATCGATTTAGCCCAAAAAAAGTCTACAGTCTAAATAAGCCCTTGTGAAGCCCTTATTTACAATCGTAATAAACATGGCTTACCGGATCCCATAGGGAAAATGACAGCTTCCAGCATTACATCGTCTTGTTAGAATGTGTCATACCTCAAGCAGCAAAGGACTGCAAACTGTTCCCCCAACTGAAGTTAATTGCTCTCAACAGTCCTGTGTGGAACAGCCATGGATTTTAGTTACGGTTGCTAAAATCATTTTCCTCATACAAACAGAATTCTTCATCTCTTTTCTGTTTCTGAGTAAATAGTACGTACCAGCACTATTTGAAAATAACAAACTCTTGATTGAATAATGAAAAACTACAGTTAAACACTAAAAAACTCTAAGCCATCTCCGTGGAGATGTTGCCTGTACAACGGCAAAGAGAATGACTGGGGTAGGCGGAGCCTAGGAGGGATCATGTGACCAGCTTTGCTGGGCTCTTTGCCATTTCCTGTTGGGGAAGAGAATATCCCACAAGTAAGGATGACGCCGTGGACCGGACACACCTATGTTGGAGAAAAGACTTTTGACTGATTTTCTGATGCGTAGCAAAAGCGCCAAAATAGGCCCCTCCCCCTCACCCACAGCAGTGAGGGAAGCTCAGTAAACTGTCTCAAATTAAAATAAACGACAGCCAAGTGGAAAAACAGTGCCCAAAAACAATTTTTCACCCAGTACCTCAGATATTTAAACAATTTAGCATGCCAGCAAAAACGTTTAAAATTAAATATCATGAAATGTCATTAAATAGCCTGTTGCTAGACGTTCCCAATGCAAGTAAGGCTAAAGATTATATGCATATAGTATTACCCAGAGAAGTGCCATTCCCCAGAATACTGAAATGTACACATACATACATAAACAGCCTGATACCAGTTACTACTACTGCATTTAAGGCTGAACTTACATTATATTGGTATTGGCAGTATTTTCTTAGTCAATTCCATTCCTCAGAAAATAATATACTGCAACATACCTCTTTGCAGGTGAACCTGCCCGCTGTCCCCTGATCTGAAGTTTACCTCACTCCTCAGAATGGCCGAGAACAGCAAAATGAATTTTAGCTACGCCGGCTAAAATCATCCAAAAACTCAGGTAGATTCTTCTTCAAATTCTACCTGAGAAGAAACAACACACTCCGGTGCTGTTTTAAAATAACAAACTTTTGATTGAAGATATAAAAGCTAAGTATAATCACCACAGTCCTCTCACACATCCTATCTATTAGTTGGGTGCAAGAGAATGACTGGGTGTGACGTAGAGGGGAGGAGCTATATAGCAGCTCTGCTTGGGTGATCCTCTTGCACTTCCTTTTGGGGAGGAGTTAATATCCCAGAAGTAATGATGACCCGTGGACTGACCACACTTAACAGGAGAAAATAAGCTTGTAACAGCTTTGGCCTAGTACATAATATATGGTTTCTGGTGTTCCTCAAACAGTGCCAGGGACAAAAGGGTCTGTACATAATTATTTGCAGCATTCACAGCTTTGTTAATATACATATCCTCCTTGTGAACATATATCCTCTTGTTATATTAAACAAATCACTTCCACCTGAACTTAGTGCACTTTGATGGGAACAATTATGATTTGCCGGTGAAAGGGATAACGAACAAAAACTTGTGTATTTCTGGTGCATCATCTGTGAGGTACATTTAAAAAATATATACTAATATTTTAATTGCTGCAAAATAAATTTTCAAACATTACGTTGTTTAATGCTAGTTTTATGTCCCTATAAAGTTTATATTAAAAAAAAAATTAAAAAAAAAGTATAATATCTCAGAATAACTTTAAATTTGCATTCATCAAAAATGAAACAAAGGATTTTCCCTGCATATCTGGGAACTAAAAATGCTTCCATTAACATAAGATTTTTTTTCTTTTTCGTTTCAATTAAAATTCTTGATTTTTTTTAACGTAATCAATAACTTAACATCACTGTATTAAGATGAACGTATTCAACAGGAGTCAAGCGCTGTAACTCGTACACTCTACTGAAATATGCATATTTTTCTGGCCTATTTAAAGGGACAGTAAACACCAACTTTCATAAAACTGCATATAATAGACACTACTCATAAAGAAGAATAGGCACAGATACTGATATAAAAATCCGGTATAAAACATTTTAAAAACTTACATAGAAGCTCCCAGTTTAGCACAGTTGATGAGGTTAGACTGGGACACCCACTGAAAGGGGCAGAGAAATCAGGAAGAACAGACTCTTCCCCCTCCACTGCATATGAGAAGAACCATTACACAAACAAGAACAAGCAGGACTCTGTAGACTTGGGTCTACACCTGATACTTTGGGGCTTGGTTAGGCGTCTGAAAATCAGCACAATGTTATTAAAAAAAAAAATAAGCAAAACTATACATTGTTGAAAAAACTCTCCCAGATTGGCTTTATAAATGGATCTACAAAGCATTTATGTACAATGTCCCTTTAAGGGGAATAAAGTGTCTTATTGTCATTCAAATACATTAAATCAGCTATTACAAGTAAGTGGATCTACCCCCACTTGATTTGCCTTTTGATAATGTCTGTGACATTATCCTTTTTACTAAACACTGCTTATAAAGAATGAATCATTATATGCCTTCCACAAAAGTGATGGGGTCACAAACAAACTCTCCTTTGCAATTGATCTTCCCTATAGAATAATTTATACATCACCACCGTTAAAAGGGACATGGAACCCCAAACTTTTTGTTTATGATACAGTTTTACTTTCCAATTTACTTCTATTATATAATTAGCTTAATTTTCTTGATATTCTTTGTTGAAGAGGCAGTAATGCACTATTAGGAACTAGCTGAACACTTCATGTGACAATGACAAGAGGCATACATGTACAGACACCAATCGGCAGGTAGCTCCCAGTAGAGCATTGGCCTTCATGAGCGTACCTAGGAATGCCTTTTTTTTCTTTTTTTAAATGATACCAAGAAAATGAAGCAGCTTAGATATTAGAAGTAAATTAGAAAGTTGCTTAAAACGGAATGCTCCATCTGAACCAGTTTAATTTTGACTTTACTGTCCCTTTAAAGGGTTATACAATTGTGTGAAATGGACCACATACAAAACAATTTTATTCGCGTCAAATTTGTATTAAAATTAAATTACTTCAAGGCAGAAACGAAGCTTCAAACATTTACTATTGCTATATTTTTATTTTTCCAAATGTCACACACAATCCAGCCCCTTTAAATGGTTGTGGCTTCTGTTAACAAGTATGCCCAATCTGATGTCTTAAAATTTGCATGCATATATATATATATATATATATATATATATATATATATATATATAAGGTTAGTGAGTGTACCCCATCGCACTCGCAGAGTAAAGAATACAAATCACATGCGCAGAAGATGTATGAGACTGGAGCTATAACATTATTTCTGCCGTTTATATACTGCTCGTCAGTCTAGGGAGGAGACAATTCTATACCTTTACATTATAATGAGTGAAGCATATTTCAATTGTTTTAATATTCATTCAAAACGTAGAGCTCGTTTCTTGAGGGGATGATCCTTAGATACTAGGTATTACTAATCCGCTCACTATTCCTCTCCAATGCAGTTGCAGAGGTTGCGGCTAAGTTTACACTGCAGGCGCGTGATCAATGGACGATGTCGGGAGAGTGCATAATAAGTACACTGCGCATGTGCAGCACAGGTAGAAATGTACTGTGCATGCAAAAGTATGTTCGCTGGACTGGGAAGAGCCATAATAGAGAGAACCCAAGTTGCCCACCGTGATTGGACTATGCTAATGAGTCTCACGATGGGGTTGGAAAGGGGGAGGAATTTACTTATTTGCAAAACAAAAAATCTACGATAAAGCAAGGTATTTCAGTATATTTTGAAACTCTGCATTCATATGTGTGTGTGATATATATATATATGTGTGTGTGTGTGTGTGTACATACATAGATATTTATGTATTACATATATATATATATCTGTATATATCTATAAATATTTATATACATATATATATATCTGTATATACCAACAGATATTTATATATATCTGTATATATCTATAAATATTTATATACATACACACACACACAGCCCTGTTAAAATGTCAGGTTTCTGTGCTGTAAAAAAACGAGACAAAGATAAATAATTTCAGAACTTTTCCCACCTTTTAATGTGACCTTTAAACTGTACAACTCAATTGAAAAACAAACGGAAATCTTTTAGGTGGAGGGAAGTAAACAAAAAAACACTAAAATAATGTGGTTGCATAAGTGTGTTATAACTGGGGATGTAGCCGTGTTTAGAATTAAGAAATCACATTCAAAATCATGTTTAATAGGAGTCAGTACACACCTGTCATCATTTAAAGTGCCTTTGATTAACCCCAAATAAAGTTCAGCTGTTCTAGTAGGTCTTTCCTGACATTTTCTTAGTCCCATCCTACAGCAAAAGCCATGGTCCGTAGAGAGCTTCCAACGCATCAGAGGGATCTCATTGTTAAAAGGCATCAGTCAGGAGAAGGGTAAAAAAGAATTTCCAAGGCATTAGATATACCATGGAACACTGTGATGACCGTCATCAAATGGAGAAAATATGGCGCAACAGTGACATTACCAAGAACTGGATGTCCCTCCAAAATTGATGAAAAGACGAGAAGAAAACTGCTCTAAGAGGCTGCCAAGAGGCCTACAGCAACATTAAAGGAGCTGCAGGAAAATCTGGCAAGTACTGGCTGTGTGGTACATGTGACAACAATCTCCCTTATTCTTCATATGTCTGGGCTATGAGGTAAAGTGGCAAGATGGAAGTCTTTTCTTATGAAGAAAAACATCCAAGCCCGGCTAAATTTAGCAGAAACACATCTGAAGTCTCCCCAAAGCATGTGAGAAAAGGTGTTATGGTCTGATGAAACCAAGGTTGAACTTTTGGCAAAAATTCCAAAAGATATGTTTGGCACAAAAACAACACTGCATATCACCAAAAGAACACCATACCCACAGTGAAGCATGGTGGTGGCAGCATCATGCTTTGGGTCTGTTTTTCTTCAGATGGAACTGGGGCCTTATTCAAGGTAGATTGAATTATGAACAGTACCAAATACCAGTCAATATTGGCACAAAACCTTCAGGCTTCTGCTAGAAAGCTGAACATGAAGAGGAACTTCATGTTTCAGCATGACAACGACCCAAAGCATACATCCAAATCAACAAAGGAATGGCTTCACCAGAAGAAGATTAAAGTTTTGGAATGGCCCAGCCAGAGCCCAGACCTGAATCTAATTGAAAATCTGTGAGGTGATCTGAAGAGGACTGTGCACAGGAGATGCCCTCACAATGTGACAGATTTGGAGTGTTTTTGCAAAGAAGAGTGGGCAAATCTTGCCAAGTCAAGATGTGCCATGCTGATAGACTCATACCCAAAAAGACTGAGTGCTGTAATAAAATCAAAAGGTGCTCCAACCATATTATTTTATTTTTTATTTTTTACTTCCCTTCACCTAAAAGATTTCAGTTTGTTTTTTTCAATTGAGTTGCATAGTTTATAGGTCACATTAAAAGGTGGAAAAAGTTCAGAAATGATTTATCTTTGTCTCATTTTTTTACATCACAGAAACCTGCCATTTTAACAGTGGTGTGTAGACTTTTTATATCCACTGTATGTATGTATGTGTGTATATATATATATATATATGCATTTATGAATAAATGGAACATTCTGCTATTTGCAGAACATTGGAATGTGAAATATTCATATTTTCATGTCAGGTTAGCACATATGAGAATATGAGTTCGGGTTAGCATGCAAGAAGACTGGAGTTGTTTTCTTTATGTACATAGTAGCATACAATCTCCTCTTTTTCTTCTGTTATATTATGTTGAGCATTTACATTGTATATTACAATTTTCTTTTGTGACTTGGTATAAAACTAGAGTTTATTACTCTCTGTTTATAATATACAATGTTTATATGTCTAACTAGATATCTATATCTTTATATATATATATATATATATATATATATATATATATATATATATATATATATATATATATATATATATGTATTCAGAAAAACGGTATTGTATATAACTACTACGGAAAACTGAATAAAAAAAAAAAACAAAAAAACCTCATACAATAAAAAAAATATAAGATGAATTTGGGAAATTTGGTATTGTTTTTATTTGTTTTTTTTTTTACTCTGAACATATATGGTGGGGGAAAAAAATCACTTCTGCCAATTGGCATACAGTTGTAACTAATCGTTTCCGCTGTAAGACTTTATTTAGAAATACTAAAACATAGATTTGAACAGCAAATAAGAACCATATATCCAATGAAACCCTAGGACATTTGTCATCTCAGCGCTATGTTACCTACTTTACTTATGTATCTAGCGCTATATATTGCGCTATATATTCTATAAAAAACTGTGCCCGATTGCATACAAACACCTATAAAACAAAAAGTATTATTACTAAAAAGCATTTCAGACAAGAGTACAGGTTTACTGAAATGATATATCTGCTGCAGCATCTTTAACAATCAACTGCTATGTAAATGTGTTATTTAAGTGAGCCAGATGAGCAAATGAAAGGATTATTCATTACACTCAAATGTCTCAGCAGAAACACAGTTTATAAAATTGCCATAGTAATATGGAAAATACATTGGTTTCTGACCTTTGACCATGTGGCTATAATTCAATAGGAAGAATTGTAATTTTGTTTCAGATGCACCTATTTTTATTTTTGCTTGACTGCATGCTTGATCATAGCAGGGATTTGTAGCCCATTTTCTGGGCTTATTGCTATCTCATTCTGATATTTTATAGGCGCTATTACAACTGATAGATTAACTTCTTGGTTGGAATGATACATGGCTAAACCATAGTGAAAAGCACAATATACAAAGATCTGCTGCTTTTGGCTAACATGTTAGCATTAAAATAATATTCTTATGTTGATCATTCAGAGCCCCATAAAAATGTGCTTCTTTATTTTTTTAATCTTCATTTTTTCAAAACATCCATTTCTATGGACGTGTCAAGTGTAAAGAATTAACTATTTTTAAGCCACATATACATAAATCTTTTATAGGCAAGATTACAGTCGATATTCATTAAAGTGATGGTAAATCCAAGCGTTTAACAAATGCTAGGATTTACCATCACTAAAAATCAAGGGGAGTTTAAGGGATGAGATCTAAAAAAAAAGGGGGCTAAACTCATCCTGTGCCTGTGCTAAACTCAGCTACTCCCGCCGCCCACGGCACATCAGTCTCCTTCAGTGAGGCGAAGTTTGACAGCCGTGCGTGTCAACTGACAGGTTTCTGTATGCACGTACAGATATTGGTTTAGAGGTGCAAGCGGCACCTCATTGGTAGAAGGCAGAAGCCGCTGAGTTTAGTGCTGTTCAACGGCACAGAAAGGGTACATTTAGCACCCTATTTTTGAGATCTCATCCCTTAAACTCTCCTTGATTTTTAGTGATGGTAAATCCTAGCATTTGTTAAACGCTTGGATTTACCATCACTTTAAACCTGAAAAGCTAATCAGGATAGTAGTTAGCATCACAAGTCACAAGAGCACATTTTGGTGGGTTTCAGACAGAGCAAAGCTGAGGTTTAAAGGAAGGTAAGTGATTAATCATTAAACATAATATGGCATTAAATGCTTCTTAAAGGGACATAAAAACCCAACTTTGTGTTTCCAGATTCAGATAAAACATGCAATTTTAAACAACTTTCCAATTTGCCTCTTATCTAATTTGCTTTCTTCTCATTGTATTTTTTGTTTAAAAGCATACTTAGGTAGGCTTGGGAGTAGCAATGCATTACTGGGAGCTCGCTGCTAACTGGTGGGTGCACATATATGCCTCTTTTCATTGGCTTATCTGATGTGTTAAGCTTACTCCAAGTAGTGCATTGCTGATCCTTCCACAAAAATACCAAGAGAAAAAAAAGCAAATTTTATAATAGAAGTAAATAAGAAAATTAAAGTGTCAGTAAACCTAAAAAATAATGTTATATAATTCTGGCACCACTGCTTGTAGAACCTTTCTCCCAAAAATAGCCTCCGAAGAAGCAAAAGTATCAAATTTGTAAAATTTGGAAAAAGTATGAAACGAAGACCAAGTCGCCGCATTACAAATCGGTTCAACAGAAGCCTCATTTTTAAAAGCCATGTGGAAGCCATGAGCAGTAATTCTTTCAGGAGACTGTTGGCCAGCAGTCTCATAAGCCAAACGGATGATGCTTTTCAGCCAAAAGGAAAGAGAGGTAGCCGTAGCCTTCTGACCTCTCCACTTACCAGAATAAACAACAAACAATGAAGATGTTTGACGGAAATCTTTAGTTGCTTGTAAGTAGAACTTTAAAGCACGAACCACATCAAGATTGTGCAACAGACGTTCCTTCTTTGAAGAAGGATTAGGACACAGTGAAGGAACAACAATCTCTTGATTGATATTCTTATAAGAAACAACCTTAGGAAGAAACCCAGGTTTGGTACGCAAAACCACCTTATCTGCATGGAAAATAAGATAAGGGGAATCACACTGTAAAGCATATAGCTCAGAAACTCTTCGAGCCGAAGAGATAGCTACTAAAAACAAAACTTTCCAAGATGGAAGCTTAATATCCATGGAATGCATAGGTTCAAAACGGAACCCCTTGAAGAACTTTAAGAACTAAATTTAGGCTCCATGGCGGAGCAACAGGTTTAAATACAGGCTTGATTCTGACCAAAGCCTGACTAAATGCTCGAACGTCTGGGACATCTGCCAGACGTTTGTGTAGAAGAATAGACAAAGCAGATATTTGTCCTTATAAGGAACTAGCTGATAATCCCTTCTCCAAACCTTCTTGGAGAAAAGACAATATTCTAGGAATCCTAATCTTACTCCACGAGTAACCTTTGGATTCACACCAATAAAGATATTTGCGCCAAATCTTATGATAGATCTTCCTGTTGACAGGCTTTCTAGCCTGAATCAGGGTATCAATGACCGACTCAGAGAAACCACGCTTTGATAGAATCAGGCGTTCAATCTCCAAGCAGTCAGACGCAGAGAAATTAGATTTGGATGCGTGAACAGACCTTGGATTAGAAGGTCCTGCCTCACTGGCAGAGTCCATGGTAGAACCGAGGACATGTCCACTAGGTCTGCATACCAAGTCCTGCGTGGCCACGCAGGTGCTATCAGAATCACTGAAGCTCTCTCCTGCTTTATTCTGGCAACCAGACGTAGAAGGAGAGGAAATACATAGGCCAGATTGAAGGACCAAGGCACTGCTAGAGCATCTATCAGTACCGCCTTGGGATCCCGGGACCTGGACCCGTAACGAGAAAGTTTGGCATTCTGACGGGACGCCATCAGATCCAATTCTGGTGTGCCCCATAGCTGAATCAGCTGGGCAAATACCTCCGGATGGAGTTCCCACTCCCCCAGATGAAAAGTCTAACGACTTAGGAAATCCGCCTCCCAGTTCTCTACTCCTGGGATGTGGATTGCTGAGAGATGGCAAGAGTGATCCTCTGCCCATCGGATTATTTTAGTTACCTCCATCATCGCTAGAGAACTCCTTGTTCCTCCTTGATGATTGATATAAGCTACAGTCGTGATGTTGTCCGACTGAAACCTGATGAATTTGGCCGCAGCAAGCTGCCTGAAGCGCATTGAATATCGCTCTCAGTTCTAGAATATTTATCGGGAGAAGAGATTCCTCCCGAGACCATAAGCCCTGTGCTTTCAGGGAGTTCCAGACTGCATCCCAGCCTAGCAGGCTGGTATCTGTCGTTACAATGAGCCACTCTGGGCTGCGGAAACACATTCCCTGAGACAGGTGGTCCTGAGACAACCACCAGAGAAGAGAATCTCTGGTCTCCTGGTCCAGATGCAGTTGAGAAGACAAATCTGCATAATCCCCATTCCACTGTTTGAGCATGCATAGATGTAGTGGTCTGAGGTGTAGGCGGGCAAAAGGAACATTGTCCATTGCCGCTACCATGAGTCCGATTACCTCCATTATACTGAGCCACTGATGGCCGAAGAATGGAATGAAGAGCTCGGGAAGTGGTTAAAGGGACACTGTACCCAAAAATTTTCTTTCCTGATTCTGATTGAGCATGAAATTTTAAGCAACTTTCTAATTTACTCCCAATATCACATTTTCTTCATTCTCTTGGTATCTTTATTTGAAATGCAAGAATGTAAGTTTAGATGCCGGCCCATTTTTGGTGAACAACCTGGGTTGTCCTTGCTGATTGGTGGATAAATTCATCCACCAATAAAAATGTGCTGTCCAGAGTACTGAAACAAAAAAAAAGCTTCGATGCCTTCTTTTCCAAATAATGATAGCAAGAGAACGAAGAAAATTTGATAATAGGAGTAAATTAGAAAGTTTGCTTAAAATTTCATGCTCAATCTGAATCACGAAAGAAAAATTTTGGGTACAGTGTCCCTTTAAGAGCTTTGATTTTCTGACCGCCGTCAGAAATATTTTCATTTCTACCGAGTCTATCAGAGTCCCTAGGAAGGAAACTCTTATAAGAGGGAAGAGAGAACTCTTTTTTATGTTCACCGTCCACCCGTGAGATCTCAGAAAAGCCAACACAATGTCCGTGTGAGACTTGGATAGCTGTAAAGTTGACGCCTGAAATAAGATGTCGTCTAGATAAGGCGCCAATGCTATGCCCCGTGGTCGTAGAACCGCCAGAAGGGACCCTAGCACCCTTGTGAAAATTCTGTGAATAGGGATGTGTAGATACGCATCCTTTAAGTCCACGGTGGTCATATATTGACCCTCCTGGATCAGAGGTAGAATAGACCGAATAGTCTCCATCTTGAATGATGGAACTTTGAGGAACTTGTTTAGAATTTTGAGATCCAAGATTGATCTGAAAGTTCCCTCTTTTTTGGAAACCACAAACAGGTTTGAGTAAAAACCTAGCCTCTGTTCCTCTTTTAGGACTGGGCGGATCACCCCCATGGTATGTAGGTCTTCTACACAGCGTAAGAACGCCTCTCTCTTTGTCTGTTTACAGAAAATCGAGAAATGTGAAAAGTCCCCCTTGGAAGAGAGCCTTTGAATTCCGGAAAATATACCTGGGACACAATTTCTAAAACCCAGGGATCGTGAACATCTCTTGCCCAAGCCTGAGAGAAGAGAGAGAGTCTGCCCCCTACTAGATCCGGTCCTGGATCGGGGGCTACCCATTCATGCTGTCTTAGAGGCAGCTGCAGGCTTCTTGGCCTGTTTACCCTTGTTCCAAGCCTGGTTAGGTCTCCAGACTAACTTGGATTGGGCAAAATTCCCCTCTTGCTTTGCAGCAGAGGAAGCTGAAGCGGGACCACTCTTGAAATTCCAAAAGGAACGAAAATTATTTTGTTTGGTCCTCATATTATTTGATCTATCCTGAGGGAGGGCATGACCTTTCCCTCCAGTGATGTCTGAAATAATCTCTTTAGGTTCAGGCCCGAATAGGGTCTTTCCTTTGAAAGGGATGTTCAAAAGTTTAGTTTTAGATGACACATCAGCAGACCAGGATTTAAGCCATAACGCCCTGCGTGCTAAAATGGCAAAACCTGAATTCTTTGCCGTTAATTTAGCCAGTTGAAAAGCGGCATCTGTAATAAAAGAATTAGCCAATTTAAGGGCCTTAATTCTGTCCAAAATTTCTTCTAATGGAGTCTCCATCTGAAGAGCCTCAAACCAGAAAGCAGCTACAGTAGTTGCAGGAACAATGCACACAATAGGTTGAAGAAGAAAACCTTGATGAACAAAAATTTTCTTCAGGAGACCCTCAAATTTTTTTATCCATAGGATCTTTGAAAGCACAACTGACTTCAATAGGTATAGTTGTACGCTTAGACAGAGTAGAAATAGCTCCCTCCACCTTAGGAACTGTCTGCCACGAGTCCCGCATGGTATCAGATATGGGAAACATTTTCTTAAAAACAGGAGGGGGAATGAACGGAATACCTGGTCTATCCCACTCCTTAGCAATAATATTCACAATCCTCTTAGGGACTGGAAAAAAAAACATTAGTGTAAACAGGAACCTCTAAGTATTTATCCATCTTACACAATTTCTCTGGGACCACTATAGGGTCACAATCATCTAGAGCCGCTAATACCTCCCTGAGCAATAAGCGGAGGTGTTCAAGCTTAAATTTAAAGGCCGTCATATCAGAATCTGTCTGAGGAAGCGTCTTTCCTGAGTCAGAAATTTCTCCCTCAGATAACAAACTGCTCAGCATTTTTCCTTAACCCAGAGCTGACCCGCTTTCCTTGTAAACCAGGCAGTTTGGATAAAACCTCAGTGAGGGTTGTATTCATAACTGTGGCCATGTCTTGTAAAATAAATGAATTTGACGCACTAGAGGTACTTGGCGTCACTTGTGCGGGCGTTACTGGTTGTGACACTTGGGGAGAGCTAGATGGCGAACCCTCATTTACTTCTGACTGAGAATCATCTATTGCTCTATATTTAAGTGCTAATATATGTTCTTTATAGTTTATAGACATATCAGTACAATTGGGACAGAGGGGAGACAAACACTAGAGTGTCTCTAAATTAACCATGTGGGTTAGAAAACTCAAAAACAAGCCACAATGACCCCTTTAGTCCCTTCAAAAAAATGTTATAATTGCATCATTCACTGAATAAACAAAAACGTTTTTACCAAACAGTGTCACCAGTAACAAATGAGCCCTTCATGCAAGCTGAAATTCCTATCCAAGTGTCTGAATACAGCTTACCCTTCCCTCATGGGGATATTGCCAGCCTTTTCTAGAAATAACACAGTCTGTCTAGAAAAAAATAGACTGAACATACCTTAATGCAGTTTAGCCTGCAAACTGTTCCCCCAACTGAAGTTTTCCTGTACTCTTCAGCCCTTGTGAGAACAGCAGTGGATCTTAGTTACAAAATGCTAAGATCATCATCCACCTTGCAGAAATCTTCATCCCTTTTCTGCCAGAGAGTAAATAGTACACACCGGTACCATTTAAAAATAACAAAATTTTGCTTGAGAAAATAAAAACCTAACATTTTTGTCACCACACTCCTCTTTGCCCTTCCTAGCAGTTAAGCAGGCAGAGAGAATGACTGGGGGGTGGAGCTAAGGGGGGAGCTATATAGGCAGCTCTGCTGTGGGTGCTCTCTCTGCCACTTCATGTAGGGGAGGAGAATATCCCACAAGTAAGGATGAATCCGTGGACTCGATACATCTTACAAGAGAAAAGCGGTTTCAAATTGCATGCTCTATCTGTATCATGAAATAAAAAGATTTGTGTTTCATGCTCTTTTAATGAAGAAGTGATAATCCACCTTAAAAGAGCAAATGAGTGCAGATAAAGTGAGGGAGGATGAGGGGGATAAACCGGCTCACAGAAAATTAGCTAAAAAGTATTAACCAAAGTCTCCCTGGGAGAAAATGGAACCAGAACACATTTCAGATGTATTTTACAGCAAAAGGAAGCAACATAAATAATGAATGTATATTGGAATAATGTTTCACTTTCAAAAGTAAAACATTTTATGCGTTGTTGAAATGTTACATTTAATAGTCGTTTAAGCAGTCCTCAACAAACTGCAGGTTTTACAAGCTTTTGTAAAGTTGTAGGACAGACAGCAAGCACTATGAGGTGCACAAACAAACATTTATACACACACTTGATTAATGTAGGTTTTAAAGGAGCATTAAAATCAAAATAAAAGTTTAAAAATATGAAACCCAAAGGTTTGACCTAAAAAAAAAAATCACTGAAGGAATAAAACAGACTGTCCAAACAAGGATGAGTGGAACAAAGGATTATACAAAATTGTTTCCACACCTCCTTGTTGGCGGTGCCCTTTATTTTTATCAAAACTAAACCTACACAATTATATCTTAAACATAAAATGGAGGATTATTTACAGCTATTGGCCAAGAGATAAGGCCAACTATATCTCCATTGCCCCTGAGAGAGAGAGATATATATAGAGAGAGAGAGAGATATATATATAGAGAGAGATATATATATATAGAGAGAGATATATATATATATAGAGAGAGAGAGATATATAGAGAGAGAGAGATATAGAGAGAGAGAGAGCGATAGAGATAGAGAGATAGAGAGAGAGAGAGAGAGATATAGAGAGAGAGAGATAGAGAGATAGAGAGAGAGATATAGAGAGAGATATAGAGAGATAGATAGATAGAGATAGATAGATAGAGATAGAGAGAGAGAGATATAGATAGATAGATAGATAGATAGATAGATAGATAGATAGATATATATATATATATATATATATATATATATATATATATATATATATAGAGAGAGAGAGAGAGAGAGAGAGAGAGAGAGAGAGAAAGAAAGAAAGGGGGGGGGGATTTTACAACCATATATAAGCTATACATACCTTATAACTGATTGAGAGTGCACATTGGGAGTACATCTCCGATGGGGTGGGGAGATACATGTACATTGAATTCAACATCACTTATTAACATAGACTTTAATTTACTGGTCCGGACTAACCTGGATTTCGTATAAAATTCATTTGTGATTAGTAACACTGTGGATTCAGTGCAAAGTCAAAATGTTTTTAGACGTTCAACTTTCACTTAAAATCCACGGTCACAATTCCATCAGGGCTTAAATGCAAGTCTACTAAACAGCTACTTTGGGATGTATATAATGTGGTTTTTAAGCCCTTGATAAAAATGAATTATGTCTGTTTAACGTAAGATATAGCGTGATACCGTACAGGGTTGTACAGGTAGCAGTTGTGTTCAATAACATGCTAGTAAATGTCAGGGGAAAAAAGCAGGAACCACATACCAGAGGATTTGGGTTTCCTGCAGATTTTCGAACGCTCCTTGCTTGCATTGCATGAAGGTGACTCAGTCTGGCCTGGAAACCTATAACAAGGCAGGAAAAAGAAACAAAAACATCAGCATTTCTGTACTTTTGAATGTAACAAATGCCACAGAAATATTACCTTTCCTGTTTTGTTACATCATGCAATTTCTCCTTACACACATAATAAAGCTCTCCGCTGCTGAACAGTATGAGCATAAATGATACAGTTTTTACAGGATGTTGACTTAAAGTGAATGTCAATTTTTCCGGTTTGGATGATATATTTATGTAGACAAACATCCAATTAAGGATACCGCCAATATAATTTTTTAATACAACTTTTAATTTGTTTTTAATTTTATATAGTAAATATCGTTCATTTACTTTACCCGCTCCTCCCACTCACTGTTTCCTTATTCTCCTCCATATTACGTATACAGCGGTCCCACCCGCTGTTTACGTATCAGCAATGCGCGCTCCCATTTAAGTCTGCCATTGCGCATGCGTTACTCCTGTTTCCGCTGTCAAACAACATAGTATTCATTGAATCAGTACATTCAATGAATACTATTGTTGCGAAGCGAAGGACAGGATCTCCTACCCCCAGCCTGTAATACCGCTAATTAGAAGTAAAATACTCCGTATACTAGTCTATACTTCTATACTAAAAAAACTCTGTATACTAGTCTATTGCGCATGCGCGAAATGTGCACTCGCTTACGCTAATGAGCTGAGAACCACAATAGAACGCAAGCGCAAGAATGACTCATTACGTCATCCTAAGGGGGTGGGTCCCCCTGTGGTTAGAGCCATTATTGGCTCAGAAGATGTCCATTATAATCAACACGAACGGAGCGCGAATGCCGGGTGGAGGATGAGAATAATGGGAAACAACATAAATTATTAAAAATAAAGGTATATATTTAAATATTTATAAATTGATGAATGAAAGTCCAGTTTTTTTATAAACAACTGTTACAGAGAACCTTAGTCATGAAGCTGACTTTACATTCACTTTAATCTCTCATTAAAAAGCTTTTACATTTTTTTTTTCTACAAACCAATTTCTTAAAAAACATAAAATTATGCTTACCTGATAATGTCATTTCCATCTGTACGAGGAGAGTCCACGGCTTCACTCATTACTTGTGGGAAATACAGAATCTGGCCACCAGGAGGAGGCAAAGACAACCCAGCCAAAGGCTTAAATACCTCCCCCACTCCCCTCATCCCCCAGTCATTCTGCCGAGGAAACAAGGAACAGTAGGAGAAATATCAGGGTATAAAAGGTGCCAGAAGAAAAACAAAATAAATTTAGGTCCGCCCAACGGAGAACCGGGCGGGAACCGTGGACTCTCCTTGTACAGATGGAAATTAAAATGATCAGGTAAGCATAATTTATGTTTTCCATCTTAATACAAGGAGAGTCCACGGCTTCATTTATTACTTGTGGGAAACAAATACCCAAGCTCTAGAGGACACTGAATGAAAAACGGGAGGGTAAATAAAAAAGAGGCGGACCTTATTTTGAGGGCACCACAGCCTGTAAAACCCTTCTCCTAAAAGTTGTTTCAGCCGAAGCAAAAACTTCTAATTTGTGAAACTTTGAAAAAGTATGTAAGGAGGACCAGATAGCCGCTCCATAGAGGCCTCATTCTTGAAGGCCCAAGAAAAAGCCACAGCTCTAGTTGAGTGAGCCGTAATCCTTTGAGGCTTATGTCCCGCTGTCTCATAAGCCAAGCAAATCATGCTCCTCAGCCAAAAAGATAGGGAAGTGGAAGAAGCCTTCTGCCCTTTGCGCTTCTCTGAATAGACCACAAACAACGTTGAAGTCAGTCTGAAATCCTTCATAGCCTGAAGATAGAATTTCAAAGATAGAACCACATCCAAATTATGAAGTAACCGTTCCTTCGAAGAAGAAGGTTTAGGACACAATGAAGGAAGTACAATCTCCTGATTAATGTTGCAATCAGACACAACCTTAGGCAGAAATCCCAAACTAGTGCGAAGGACAGCCTTATCAGCATGAAAAAAAAGGTAAGGAGGCTCACATTGCAAGGCCGCCAACTCAGAGACTCTGCGTGCCGAAGCAATAGCCAGTAGAAAAAGAACCTTACAAGACAGTATCTTAATGTCAAGAGAATGCATAGGCTCAAACGGAGCCTTCTGCAAAACCTTAAGAACCAGATTCAAACTCCAAGGGGGAGCAGAATGTCTAAATACAGGCCTGATCCTGGATAGAGCCTGAACAAAAGACTGAATATCAGGAAGCTCAGCGAGCGTCTTGTATAACAACACAGATAGAGCCGAAATCTGTCCTTTTAAGGAACTGGCGGCAAGTCCCTTCTCCAAACCGTCCTGTAGGAGGAAAAGAATCCTGGATACCCTGACCCTGTGTCAAGAATATCTACAAATCTCACACCAGAGTAAGTAGGTCCTCCACACCTTAGGATAGATGCGTCGGGTGACCGGCTTCCTGGCTTGAATGAGAGTATCAATTACACTCTCATAAAACCCTCTCCTGACTATGACTAGGTGATCAATCTCCACGCAGTCAGCCTCAGATAATCTAGATTTTGATGCACAAAGGGGCCCTGTACCAGCAGATCCCTCCATGCGACAGGGCAACCTCCATGGAGAAGACGATGAAATCCCCACCAGCTCTGCAAACCACATCCCCAACGGCCACGACGGAGCAATCAGAATAGTTTATGCTTGCTCCTGCTTGATGTGGGCCACTACTCGAGGTAGAAGTGGTAACGGAGGAAATAGCTAGACTAGGTTGAATCCCCAAGTCACTGCTAAGGAATCTATCATCTCTGCCTGGGGATCCCTGGACCGCAACCCGTATCTTGGTAGCTTGAAGATGAGTCTGGACGCCATGAGATCTATCTCTGGAGTCCCCCATATGTTGCAAATTTACGCAAACACTTTGTGGCCGAAGAGCCCATTCCCCCGGATGAAACGATTGTGTGCTGAGAAAGTCTGCTTCCCAGTTGTCCTCAGAGCGTTGAAGATCGCTCAAAGTTCTAGGATGTTTACCAGTAGAAGCGGCGACTCCTGATTCCACCTGCCCTGTGCCTCCCTGGCACCCCAAACCACTCCCCAACCTGAGAGGCTGGCGTCCGTATTCACAATCTCCCAATATGGTCTTAGGAAGGATGTCCCCTGGGACAACTGATCTGGACGGAGCCACCAAGAGAGGGATTCCCTCGACCTGTTGTCCAGAGAGATCAGTTGGGATAGGTCAGAGTGATCGCTGTTCCATTGTCTCAGCATGCACAACTGAAGAGGTCGGAGATGGAACCTGGTGAATAGAATGACATCTATACTGGATACCATGAGCCCAATCACATCCATACACCGGGCAACTGATGGCCTTGAGGAGGTTTGAAGGGCAAGACAGCTGGAGGCAATTTTGCAACATCTCTGGTCTGTCAGGAATATCTTCATGGAAATGGAGTCTATTATCATGCCCAGGAACTCCACTCTGGTACTGGGAACCAGAGAACTCTTTCCTGAGTTTATCTTCCATCTATGAGATTGCAGAAGAAGAGCTCTCGAATGGTCCTCTGCCAGCTGGCAGGACGGAGCTTGGACCAGGATGTTGTCCAGATAAGGTGTAAACTTCAATACATCTGGATCTCGCCACTGCGAGCAGTGCTCCCAGAACCTTCGTAAAGACCCTTGGAGCAGTAGCCAGACCAAAGGTGCGAGCTACAAACTTGAAGTGCTGGTCCAGAAAAGCGAATCTTAGGAACTTGAAGTGATCCGTGTATATTGGCACATGAAGATAAGCGTCCTTCAGGTCTATTGCAGTCATGAACTGACGCTCTAAAACTAAAGGCAGAATAGACCTTATCGTCTCCATCTTGACCGATGGGACTGACAAAAACTTGTTTAAGCACTTTAGGTCTAGAATTGGGCGAAACGTGTCCTTCTTTGGGACCACGAAAAGGTTTCAATAGTACCCTAGACCTCTTTCTGCTAGAGGTACCGGTACAATTACTCCTAGGCATCTTGTTTCTCTGGTTTTTAAAATAGATTTGACAAGAGGAATCTGCCCCTGGGAGTATGAGTTTAGAAACCTATCCTGTAACCATGCGTAATAACCTCCAGAACCCAAGGATCCTGCACGTGTCTCATCCAAGCCTCCGCAAAAAGAGATAGTCTGCCCCCTACAAAGATCCAGAGACGGATCGGGGGCCGCCCCTTCATGCCCCTTTTATCTCTGCGGGCTTCTTGTTCTGCTTGGTTTTATTCCAAGACTGAGATGGCTTCCAAGATCCCTTGGACTGCTCGGGCTTCGCGGCAGGCTGCTGTCGTTGGGACTTGTCCGAACAAAAGGGACGAAAATTAGGACCCTTAGGTTTATTCTTCTTATTCTGCGGTAGAAATGCACCCTTGCCCCCGTGACCGTGGATATGAAAGAGTCCAAGCCTGGTCCAAAAAGAACCTTTCACTTAAAAGGAAGGAAAAGTAATCTAAATTTGGACGTCATGTCAGCAGACGATTGACTTCAACCACAGGGCCCTCCGGGCCAGAACAGAAAAGCCTGATGTCTTGGCATTCAAGCGAATAATCTGCATATTTGCATCACAGATGAAGGAATTAACTACCCTCAGGGCCTTAATTCTTTCCTGTATCTCATCGAGGGGAGTGTCCACCTCGATCATCTCTGACAGAAGTTCACACCAATAGGTAGAGGATCGCGCCACTGCATCAGCCATAGAAATGGCAGGCCTGAGAATATAGGCACAATGTAAATAAGCTTTGCTTAGATAATATTCAATCTTCCTATTTAAAAGAAGTACTATCTTCCATTGGAATAGTAGTACGTTTGGCAAGAGTAGAAAATAGCCCCATCAACCTTAGGGACTTTTTCCCAAAACTCCAAATTAGCCACTGGTAAAGGATATAACTTCTTAAACCTAGAAGAAGGATTAAAAGAAGCACCCAGCTTAGACCATTCTTTAGCAATAACATCAGAAACCGCATCTGGAACAGGAAAAACCTCAGGAGTAAACACAAAAGGTTTAAAAACAGAATTTAAACGTTTACTGGTTTTGTTATCAATAACAAAAGTAACCAATACTTCTTTCAACAAAGACCGAATATATTCAATCTTAAAAAGATTAAAAGATGTATCAATTTCAATGTCTGAAGATCTTCTGAAGCAGAGAGATCCTCTTCAGGAGAGAATATTTCAGTATGTTGTTGGTCTTTACAAATTTCATCAGTTTTATGAGAAGTTTTAAAAGACCTTTTACGTTTATATATATAATTTTTCAAATATCATGTACATTAGATGTTGAGGGAACAACAGGTATTGTACTAGTATTAATAGAATCATTATTGCCATGCAAAAGCTTATCATGACTGTCACGGCCGTGCCTGGATTTGAACCTGGGGGATTCCTGGTTCCCAGCCTGTTTTCTTTTCCTGTGCCACCAGAGGTATCTGTTTATGTTTGCAGCATTTTGGAGACCTGTTACCTGCAGTGGATTACTCTCTGGCTCCATCTGCTTGCCAGCTGCAGGTAGTTTTCTAATCAGCTCTGCTATAAAGGGCTGCTTCACTAATCATTTGGTGCCTTGACATTGTGATTGAATTCCTTTGTTTTTGCCTCTGTTCTGTTTCCTGAATTCCTGTTTTGTTGTTGGATCCCTGGCATCTGAACTCGGCTTGCTGATTGACCATTCTTCTGGATTCCCCTTTTTGCTTTATGAAAGATTGGACTGCTTTCCTGGCTAATGACCCTTGGCTTGTATTCTGACAATTCTTTTGTATCCTGTATGCTTACTTGGCTACTGTGTCTATCACCATGCTGTGAGAACTGTAAGCTTAACTGGCTGCTGAGTCTAAGCAACTATACTGGGACATCTGTTTATCCTGAAAGCCAAGTACCTCTGCTGTGAGTACCTGTATACTTCCTTGGCTGTTGGTACTAAACTCCACTGCTGTAAGAACTGTATGTTACTCTGCTTGCTGAGTCTAAGCAACTATACTGGGACATCTGTTTATCCTGAAGCCAAGTACCTCTGCTGTGAGACTGAACACCTCTTCTGAGAGTACCTGTATACTTCCTTGGCTGTTGGTACTAAACTCCACTGCTGTAAGAACTGTATGTACATCTGCTTGCTGAGTCTAAGCAACTCTACTGTGACTTTTGTGTTCCTGAAACCAAGTTACCTTACCGAGATACTGGCGTATGCTCGGCCCCTTCCAGAAACCAAGTTACCTTACCGAGATACTGGCGTATGCTCGGCCCCTTCCTGAAACCAAGTTACCTTACCGAGATACTGGCGTATGCTCGGCCCCTTCCTGAAACCAATTTACCTTACCGAGATACTGGCTTATGCTCGGCCCCTTTCTGAAACCAAGTTACCTTACCGCGATACTGGCGTATGCTCGCCCCCTTCCTGAAACCAAGTGTCCTTACCGAGATACTGGCGTATGCTCGGCCCCTTCCTGAAACCAAGTGTCCTTACCGAGATACTGGCGTATGCTCGGCCCCTTCCTGAAATCAAGTGTCCTTACCGAGATACTGGCGTATGCTCGGCCCCTTCCTGAAACCAAGTGTCCTTACCGAGATACTGGCGTATGCTCGGCCCCTTCCTGAAACCAAGTGTCCTTACCGTGATACTGGCGTATGCTCGGCCCCTTCCTGAAACCAAGTGTCCTTACCGTGATACTGGCGTATGCTCGGCCCCTTCCTGAAACCAAGTTACCTTACCGTGATACTGGCGTATGCTCGGCCCCTTCCTGAAACCAAGTGTCCTTACCGAGATACTGGCGTATGCTCGGCCCCTTCCTGAAACCAAGTGTCCTTACCGAGATACTGGCGTATGCTCGGCCCCTTCCTGAAACCAAGTGTCCTTACCGAGATACTGGCGTATGCTCGGCCCCTTCCTGAAACCAAGTTACCTTACCGAGATACTGGCGTATGCTCGGCCCCTTCCTGAAACCAAATTACCTTACCGAGATACTGGCGTATGCTCGGCCCCTTCCTGAAACCAAGTGTCCTTACCGAGATACTGGCGTATGCTCGGCCCCTTCCTGAAACCAAGTGTCCTTACCGAGATACTGGCGTATGCTCGGCCCCTTCCTGAAACCAAGTGTCCTTACCGAGATACTGGCGTATGCTCTGCCCCTTCCTGAAACCAAGTGTCCTTACCGAGATACTGGCGTATGCTCTGCCCCTTCCTGAAACCAAGTGTCCTTACCGAGATACTGGCATATGCTCTGCCCCTTCCTGAAACCAAGTGTCCTTACCGAGATACTGGCGTATGCTCGGCCCCTTCCTGAAACCAAGTTGCCTTACCGAGATACTGGCGTATGCTTGGCCCCTTCCTGAAACCAAGTTACCTTACCGAGATACTGGCGTATGCTCGGCCCCTTCCTGAAACCAAGTTACCTTACCGAGATACTGGTGTATGCTCGGCCCCTTTCTTAAACCAAGTTACCTTACCGAGATACTGGCGTATGCTCGACCCCTTTCTGAAACCAAGTTGCCTTACCGAGATACTGGCGTATGCTCGGCCCCTTCCTGAAACCAAGTTGCTTTACCGAGTTACTGGCGTATGCTCGGCCCCTTCCTGAAACCAAGTTGCCTTACCGAGATACTGGCGTATGCTCGGCCCGTTCCTGAAACCAAGTTGCCTTACCGAGATACTGGCGTATGCTCGGCCCGTTCTGAACCCAAGTTGCTTTACCGAGATACTGGCGTATGCTCGGCCCGTTCCTGAACCCAAGTTGCTTTACCGAGTTACTGGCGTATGCTCGGCCCCTTCCTGAAACCAAGTTGCCTTACCGAGATACTGGCGTATGCTCGACCCGTTCCTGAAACTAAGTTGCCTTACCAAAGATTTTCGTTTGTTTATTATCAGTTTGGAATATAACTCTTGTTTTCCTTGCATTACCTTAGTAAAGTTTCTTTAAGAAAAGACCTTCTTTGTTCTGTGTTTCCATTCTGGTATACTGAGTCCAACTCACCTCTTCACATCCTCTCAGCTTAACTCAGCCATCACCTTGCACATGCTCCATACCCCTGAACCTGCTCAGCCGAGCATGACAGAATGTCAAGGCCACACATTGGAGCTTGCAGAGGTGGTACCAGTTTTGAAAGCCCTACTAGAACAAGTGGAAAACATGGCACAGCTAATGCAACAGTTTTTTCAAGACCTTCCTGATAAGGTGCAACGTCTATGCCACAGACATTCAGACTTTATTTGACACTCAGAGAGATTTTTTTTCAAAATGTTTTTGCCAATTAACTCCAGAGAAATCTTCCACAGTTCTGACTTCCTCTGTACCTCCCAGAGCTGCCTCAGTGACATTTAAAGGAAAGTCTTTTAAAACTACTGCAGAGGGTAACATCAAAGCTGATACAGCACCCTTTTCGCCTACGGAGATTACAAGAAGAACTCAAGGGCTCTGTTTTTATTGTGGGGGCTCTAGCCATGTCATCTCCTACTGTCCAGTGAGACCTCCTAAGAGATCTACCCAAGACTCCTCAGCTAGTAGTTCTGCTTCATCTGCTGTGGTGACAGCTGGGAAGAGTACCTCAAACCCAACAACAAAGATGGCAGAGGACCGGTTACATAATATCTTGGTGCAACAACTCCCAGATGAGACTGGTACTTCTCACATCAAATCTGACTTTGCTTGTTCTCTGGAAGTTTCTGTTCCCTCTTTTCAAAAGGGTTCCATTACATCCAGTCACCAGCAGGAGTCTGGTTCATCTGTTTCCTTAACCTTCCAAAACCCTGTGACTCAGGTATCACCAGTTCTAGCTGGAACGTTACCACCCACAGTATCATCTGGTGCTGAGGAAGATAATTCAGATGGTTTTTCCACAATTTTTGAATAGTCAAACTCGGAAGAGTCAGAGCCCCAAACTGCAGTCTGGGGAAGGAACACGGGTCATTTGCCTAAATGCTCCAGAATAAAATCTAAAGGAACCACTTTTACAACTCTTTGCCAAGACTTTCTTCAGAAAGGTCAGAGGACCAACATTATACCTCCTGAATGTATCCTTGCCTCTGATGGGACTGTAGTCAGAAAAGTGGACCTTCTAAGATACGAAGAAGCTAAGGCTGCTCAGAGAGTATCCTTGGGAAGGGGGAACTGTCACGGCCATGCCTGGATTTGAACCTGGGACTCCTGGTTCCCAGCCTGTTTTTCTCTTCCTGTGCCACCAGAGGTATCTGTTTATGTTTGCAGAATTTTGGAGACCTGTTACCTGCAGTGGATTACTCTCTGGCTCCACTTGCTTGCCAGCTGCAGGTAGTTTTCTAATCAGCTCTGCTATAAAGGGCTGCTTCACTAATCATTTGGTGCCTTGACATTGTGATTGAATTCCATTGTTTTTGCCTCTGTTCTGTTTCCTGAATTCCTGTTTTGTTGTTGGATCCCTGGCATCTGAACTCGGCTTGCTGATTGACCATTCTTCTGGATTCCCCTTTTTGCTTTATGAAAGATTGGACTGCTTTCCTGGCTAATGACCCTTGGCTTGTATTCTGACAATTCTTTTGTATCCTGTATGCTTACTTGGCTACTGTGTCTATCACCATGCTGTGAGAACTGTAAGCTTAACTGGCTGCTGAGTCTAAGCAACAATACTGGGACATCTGTTTATCCTGAAGCCAAGTACCTCTGCTGTGAGTACCTGTATACTTCATTGGCTGTTGGTACTAAACTCCACTGCTGTAAGAACTGTATGTCAATCTGCTTGCTGAGTCTAAGCAACTATACTGGGACATCTGTTTATCCTGAAGCCAAGTACCTCTGCTGTGAGACTGAACACCTCTTCTGAGAGTACCTGTATACTTCCTTGGCTGTTGGTACTAAACTCCACTGCTGTAAGAACTGTATGTACATCTGCTTGCTGAGTCTAAGCAACTCTACTGTGACATTTATGTTCCTGAAACCAAGTTACCTTACCGAGATACTGGCATATGCTCGGCCCCTTCCTGAAACCAAGTTACCTTACCGAGATACTGGCGTATATGCTCAGCCCCTTCCTGAAACCAAGTTACCTTACCGAGATACTGGCGTATATGCTAAGCCCCTTCCTGAAACCAAGTTACCTTACCGAGATACTGGCGTATGCTCAGCCCCTTCCTGAAACCAAGTTACCTTACCGAGATACTGGCGTATGCTCAGCCCCTTCCTGAAACCAAGTTACCTTACCGAGATACTGGCATATGCTCGGCCCCTTCCTGAAACCAAGTTACCTTACCGAGATACTGGCGTATGCTCGGCCCCTTCCTGAAACCAATTTACCTTACCGAGATACTGGCTTATGCTCGGCCCCTTTCTGAAACCAAGTTACCTTACCGCGATACTGGCGTATGCTCGCCCCCTTCCTGAAACCAAGTGTCCTTACCGAGATACTGGCGTATGCTCGGCCCCTTCCTGAAACCAAGTGTCCTTACCGAGATACTGGCGTATGCTCGGCCCCTTCCTGAAATCAAGTGTCCTTACCGAGATACTGGCGTATGCTCGGCCCCTTCCTGAAACCAAGTGTCCTTACCGAGATACTGGCGTATGCTCGGCCCCTTCCTGAAACCAAGTGTCCTTACCGTGATACTGGCGTATGCTCGGCCCCTTCCTGAAACCAAGTGTCCTTACCGTGATACTGGTGTATGCTCGGCCCCTTCCTGAAACCGTTACCTTACCGTGATACTGGCGTATGCTCGGCCCCTTCCTGAAACCAAGTGTCCTTACCGAGATACTGGCGTATGCTCGGCCCCTTCCTGAAACCAAGTGTCCTTACCGAGATACTGGCGTATGCTCGGCCCCTTCCTGAAACCAAGTGTCCTTACCGAGATACTGGCGTATGCTCGGCCCCTTCCTGAAACCAAGTTACCTTACCGAGATACTGGCGTATGCTCGGCCCCTTCCTGAAACCAAGTTACCTTACCGAGATACTGGCGTATGCTCGGCCCCTTCCTGAAACCAAGTGTCCTTACCGAGATACTGGCGTATGCTCGGCCCCTTCCTGAAACCAAGTGTCCTTACCGAGATACTGGCGTATGCTCGGCCCCTTCCTGAAACCAAGTGTCCTTACCGAGATACTGGCGTATGCTCTGCCCCTTCCTGAAACCAAGTGTCCTTACCGAGATACTGGCGTATGCTCTGCCCCTTCCTGAAACCAAGTGTCCTTACCGAGATACTGGCATATGCTCTGCCCCTTCCTGAAACCAAGTGTCCTTACCGAGATACTGGCGTATGCTCGGCCCCTTCCTGAAACCAAGTTGCCTTACCGAGATACTGGCGTATGCTTGGCCCCTTCCTGAAACCAAGTTACCTTACCGAGATACTGGCGTATGCTCGGCCCCTTCCTGAAACCAAGTTACCTTACCGAGATACTGGTGTATGCTCGGCCCCTTTCTTAAACCAAGTTACCTTACCGAGATACTGGCGTATGCTCGACCCCTTTCTGAAACCAAGTTGCCTTACCGAGATACTGGCGTATGCTCGGCCCCTTCCTGAAACCAAGTTGCTTTACCGAGTTACTGGCGTATGCTCGGCCCCTTCCTGAAACCAAGTTGCCTTACCGAGATACTGGCGTATGCTCGGCCCGTTCCTGAAACCAAGTTGCCTTACCGAGATACTGGCGTATGCTCGGCCCGTTCTGAACCCAAGTTGCTTTACCGAGATACTGGCGTATGCTCGGCCCGTTCCTGAACCCAAGTTGCTTTACCGAGTTACTGGCGTATGCTCGGCCCCTTCCTGAAACCAAGTTGCCTTACCGAGATACTGGCGTATGCTCGACCCGTTCCTGAAACTAAGTTGCCTTACCAAAGATTTTCGTTTGTTTATTATCAGTTTGGAATATAACTCTTGTTTTCCTTGCATTACCTTAGTAAAGTTTCTTTAAGAAAAGACCTTCTTTGTTCTGTGTTTCCATTCTGGTATACTGAGTCCAACTCACCTCTTCACATCCTCTCAGCTTAACTCAGCCATCACCTTGCACATGCTCCATACCCCTGAACCTGCTCAGCCGAGCATGACAGAATGTCAAGGCCACACATTGGAGCTTGCAGAGGTGGTACCAGTTTTGAAAGCCCTACTAGAACAAGTGGAAAACATGGCACAGCTAATGCAACAGTTTTTTCAAGACCTTCCTGATAAGGTGCAACGTCTATGCCACAGACATTCAGACTTTATTTGACACTCAGAGAGATTTTTTTTCAAAATGTTTTTGCCAATTAACTCCAGAGAAATCTTCCACAGTTCTGACTTCCTCTGTACCTCCCAGAGCTGCCTCAGTGACATTTAAAGGAAAGTCTTTTAAAACTACTGCAGAGGGTAACATCAAAGCTGATACAGCACCCTTTTCGCCTACGGAGATTACAAGAGGAACTCAAGGGCTCTGTTTTTATTGTGGGGGCTCTAGCCATGTCATCTCCTACTGTCCAGTGAGACCTCCTAAGAGATCTACCCAAGACTCCTCAGCTAGTAGTTCTGCTTCATCTGCTGTGGTGACAGCTGGGAAGAGTACCTCAAACCCAACAACAAAGATGGCAGAGGACCGGTTACATAATATCTTGGTGCAACAACTCCCAGATGAGACTGGTACTTCTCACATCAAATCTGACTTTGCTTGTTCTCTGGAAGTTTCTGTTCCCTCTTTTCAAAAGGGTTCCATTACATCCAGTCACCAGCAGGAGTCTGGTTCATCTGTTTCCTTAACCTTCCAAAACCCTGTGACTCAGGTATCACCAGTTCTAGCTGGAACGTTACCACCCACAGTATCATCTGGTGCTGAGGAAGATAATTCAGATGGTTTTTCCACAATTTTTGAATAGTCAAACTCGGAAGAGTCAGAGCCCCAAACTGCAGTCTGGGGAAGGAACACGGGTCATTTGCCTAAATGCTCCAGAATAAAATCTAAAGGAACCACTTTTACAACTCTTTGCCAAGACTTTCTTCAGAAAGGTCAGAGGACCAACATTATACCTCCTGAATGTATCCTTGCCTCTGATGGGACTGTAGTCAGAAAAGTGGACCTTCTAAGATACGAAGAAGCTAAGGCTGCTCAGAGAGTATCCTTGGGAAGGGGGAACTGTCACGGCCATGCCTGGATTTGAACCTGGGACTCCTGGTTCCCAGCCTGTTTTTCTCTTCCTGTGCCACCAGAGGTATCTGTTTATGTTTGCAGAATTTTGGAGACCTGTTACCTGCAGTGGATTACTCTCTGGCTCCACTTGCTTGCCAGCTGCAGGTAGTTTTCTAATCAGCTCTGCTATAAAGGGCTGCTTCACTAATCATTTGGTGCCTTGACATTGTGATTGAATTCCATTGTTTTTGCCTCTGTTCTGTTTCCTGAATTCCTGTTTTGTTGTTGGATCCCTGGCATCTGAACTCGGCTTGCTGATTGACCATTCTTCTGGATTCCCCTTTTTGCTTTATGAAAGATTGGACTGCTTTCCTGGCTAATGACCCTTGGCTTGTATTCTGACAATTCTTTTGTATCCTGTATGCTTACTTGGCTACTGTGTCTATCACCATGCTGTGAGAACTGTAAGCTTAACTGGCTGCTGAGTCTAAGCAACAATACTGGGACATCTGTTTATCCTGAAGCCAAGTACCTCTGCTGTGAGTACCTGTATACTTCATTGGCTGTTGGTACTAAACTCCACTGCTGTAAGAACTGTATGTCAATCTGCTTGCTGAGTCTAAGCAACTATACTGGGACATCTGTTTATCCTGAAGCCAAGTACCTCTGCTGTGAGACTGAACACCTCTTCTGAGAGTACCTGTATACTTCCTTGGCTGTTGGTACTAAACTCCACTGCTGTAAGAACTGTATGTACATCTGCTTGCTGAGTCTAAGCAACTCTACTGTGACATTTATGTTCCTGAAACCAAGTTACCTTACCGAGATACTGGCATATGCTCGGCCCCTTCCTGAAACCAAGTTACCTTACCGAGATACTGGCGTATATGCTCAGCCCCTTCCTGAAACCAAGTTACCTTACCGAGATACTGGCGTATATGCTAAGCCCCTTCCTGAAACCAAGTTACCTTACCGAGATACTGGCGTATGCTCAGCCCCTTCCTGAAACCAAGTTACCTTACCGAGATACTGGCGTATGCTCAGCCCCTTCCTGAAACCAAGTTACCTTACCGAGATACTGGCATATGCTCGGCCCCTTCCTGAAACCAAGTGTCCTTACCGAGATACTGGCGTATGCTCGGCCCCTTCCTGAAACCAAGTGTCCTTACCGAGATACTGGCGTATGCTCGGCCCCTTCCTGAAACCAAGTGTCCTTACCGAGATACTGGCGTATGCCCGGCCCCTTCCTGAAACCAAGTTACCTTACCGAGATACTGACTTATGCTCGGCCCCTTCCTGAAACCAAGTTACCTTACCGAGATACTGGCGTATGCTCAGCCCCTTCCTGAAACCAAGTTACCTTACCGAGATACTGGCATATGCTCGGCCCCTTCCTGAAACCAAGTGTCCTTACCGAGATACTGGCGTATGCCCGGCCCCTTCCTGAAACCAAGTTACCTTATCAAGATACTGGCGTATGCTCAGCCCCTTCCTGAAACCAAGTTACCTTACCGAGATACTGGCGTATGCTCAGCCCCTTCCTGAAACCAAGTTACCTTACCGAGATACTGGCATATGCTCGGCCCCTTCCTGAAACCAAGTGTCCTTACCGAGATACTGGTGTATGCTCGACCTGTTCCTGAAACTAAGTTGCCTTACCAAAGACTTTCGTTTGTTTATTATCAGTTTGGAATATAACCTTGATGTGCTTTACCTCTTGTTTTCCTTGCATTACCTTAGTAAAGTTTCTTTAAGAAAAGACCTTCTTTGTTCTGTGTTTCCATTCTGGTATACTGAGTCCTACTCGCCTCTTCACATTCTCTCAGCTTAACTCAGCCATCACCTTGCACATGCTCCATTCCCCTGAACCTGCTCAGCCGAGCATGACAATGACAACTGTTACATAATATAGCCGGATATATAATCTCAGCTTGCTTACAACAGATACACTTAGCTTTGGTAGAACTGTGTTCAGGCAGCATGGTTCCTACAGTAACTTCTGAGACAAGATCAGACAGACATCTTGCAAAATGTAAAATAAAAAATAAAATTTAAACAAAATATCTAATTTCCTTATATAGCAGTTTCAGGAAAGGGAAAAAATGCATATGCTAAATAAGCAGAAAAGCAAACAGCATAGCCCTTTAGAATATAAAGAGAGCAGGGAGCATAAAGGAAGTGGGGTAATATAACCAAAAGAATATTTGGCGCCAAGTATGACGCACAATACAAAGTAAATTTTTTTTGGTGCCAAACAACATCTGGAAATGACGCTACTCGCTTCATAACAAGCGCGACTTTGCGCCAAACAAACTAGCGCCAATAAAGGTGCAGGAAATTGCGAAACTTGCGCCACTATAGATGCAAATTTGCGCCAAAAATGACGCAATGAATATCAGCATTTTGCGCCCTCGCAAGTCTAGATTTGACCGCAAAATTTAAGTAAAAAACAGGTCAAATTGAAGGGAAAAAAAAGACTAAACCCCAGGTAAGAAGATTTTAACAAATAACTTCCTTAAACATGATTCTCATACTGAAACTGTTAGACTGCAAAAGGAAATACACATAGACCTGACTCATGGCAAATATAAGTAAATCCATATATTTAAAACTTTATATTAATACATAAAGCGCCAAACATAGCTGAGAGTATATTAAATAATGATACATACTTACCGAAGACATCCATCCACATATAGCAGACAGCCAAACCAGTACTGACAACTATTAGCAGAGATGATCTAAAAAGATCCAAATGAGGAGCACCAGGCGATGTTGGATAAAAATAAAACTTAACTTTTATTCCAGCTCTGCGGCTTCCATTAAAACATTAAAACATTCCATTAAAGCATGCTATGACTACGGCTAATGCCGAAAACGCATAAGCGAGAGAATGCTGCGCTATCCTTTTATATGTTGTAACTGTGATATGTTTTAATGGAAGCCGCAGAGCTGGAATAAAAGTTAAGTTTTATTTTTATCCAACATCGCCTGGTGCTCCTCATTTGGATCTTTTTAGATCATTGCATACATCAATACGATTTTGGGAAGTGGAGTGAGCACAGGATAAAGAAAACAGACAGACCCTGGGTAAGAGAGAGGATTTCCCACGAATCACAGAGGCGCCAACAAGAGAAAACCCGGATGGAGAAACAAAGTTTGGAGAGAGAGAGGTCACAGCCGTTACTGCACTGATCGAGGAGGGAGCCTGTGTTCAATTAAGGTATTGGAAACCAAAAGTTTGTAAAGTAGGCTCCTGTGGACCGACAAGCAGAGGAGACGCTGAGAGACCCGACAACACGAGTGCCGCCAAGAGCGGGTAAGAAACTTGAAATACATATAACAAGATTGCTGTTTGCTGTTTATTGCAACAAATTGATACTCTCATCAGAGACATTTCAATCTCTTTGTAACGCACACATTATTGGAGACAGCTCTATATTAAGAGTGCAAGTAAATTGGGAAATCCTCAACCCCAGGTTTTACAATAATAGGATAAAAGAAAGACTGTTTTTTTAGTGCTTGGACTTTCTGTTTGTGTATAGTTTTGGAACTATTAGCAGAGGTAATGGTATAAGAGTATATTGTCGATCTGAAAAGGGAGGTAGGAGATGAATCCTTAAGACCGATAACAGAGAACCCTTGAAAAGATTTCCCATGGGTAAAACCATAAAAAAAATCAACAGGCGATACTCTCTTCACATCCCTCTGACAAATGCTTAGAAGCGCTTATCATAGAAGAAATCATAAAAGTCAAGCACAAACTTACTTCACCACCTCCATAGGAGGCAAAATTTGTGAAACTGAAGTATGTGTGTGGTGGGAGGTGTATTTATACCCATTTGAGGTTTGGGAAACTTTGTCCCCTCCTGGTAGGAATGTATATCCCATACGTCACTAGCTCATGGACTCTTGCCATTTACATGAAAGAAAGACATGGCACCTTTATACTCCCAATGGCACTCACCACCTCCTATGACCCAGGCCCACAGAGAAACCGCTCTCCTCTCCTGCAACCGACGGTCAGGAAAAGGAAGAGAATGAGGCCACACCCGGTCACATGGAGTGCCATGCAGGACCGCCCCTGCAGCCGAGAAAAAGCATGCCAAACTAAACCGGCTGCGCAGTAATCAAAATGAAAGAAAAAAACTGACTGTTTACACATTGCCCGAGCCACATCTCACACATGTTACAGCAAAAAAACACAATAAAGCAACCATGTATATATCCCCCCCCCCCCCCCCCCCTGTACAATAATCACCTTCCGAATATATTAACCCTTGTTTCTATAAAGATAAAAGGAGTCCCACTGTGAACCTGTCTTCTTGCGTTATCATTACAGGTATAAAAAATGAAACTATCTTACCAGAATCTACGCCGTGGAACAGGAACATGGCCTCTCAAGTTTGACAGTGTGGTAGCATCGCTTCTGACATGGACTTGAGTGCTAGAAAGCAGGCAGTAAAACTCCTCAACACTGATTGCTTAAGGAGCTGTTAATACGAGTCTGGATGGTTTTGCAGAAAGACTCTCCCTGCATCTCCAGACCCTAACATCCGTCAATGCTCTCAGTGAGAGGCTGACAAGACTACTTAAAACTCCAGTCCCATTCCGAAGAGTACTACCCTCCATAAGAGACTACTCTGAATTTTCCAACACTTCTCTACCATCCTCCTGTGACGAAAGGCAAAGAATGACTGGGGGATGAGGCGAGTGGGGGAGGCATTTAAGCCTTTGGCTGGGTTGTCTTTGCCTCCTCCTGGTGGCCAGGTTCTGTATTTCCCACAAGTAATGAATGAAGCAGTGAACTCTCCTCGTATTAAGATGGAAAAATGTTTATGAATTTAAATGCATTTGATGAAATACCATGAGATCACAGTAAAGCACTGATGATGGTGACTAATGATTGCAGGCTCCCCCTGCTAACAGATTCCTGCACAGCAGCTACATTAATAATGTGCCGAAGCACCCTACTGAGCATGTCAGGTGGTGACATAACTAGCCAATTATACACAACAGTGGGGTGTTGCAAAACAAAAAGCTAATTTGTATGAAATAACTTTAAAAAAAAAAAAAAATCATAAACTTTAAAACAACCAAGGGGCATTAGATCAATTCATAATCTATCAGCCTGCTAAGTTTCATGAAAATACATTCAGTCATTGTAGTCCTTGTAGAAATGGCAACATATCCTAATTATAAGTCAATGTGTAAATGCAGTACTAACCTCTCTGAACGGTCTGGGGCATGAGGGGAACCTTTATTTGACGTAAATGCAGTACTAACCTCTCTGAACGGTTTGGGGCATGAGGGGGAACCTTTATTTGGCATAAATCTAGTACTAACCTCTCTGAATGGTCTGGGACATGAGGGGGGGAACCTTTATTTGCTGTAAATGCAGTACTAACCTCTCTGAGCTGTCTTGGACAGGAGGCGGAACCTTTATTTGCTGTAAATGCAGTACTAACCTCTCTGAGCTGTCTTGGACAGGAGGAGGAACCTTTATTTGCTGTAAATGAAGTACTAACTTCTCTAAGCTGTCTTGGACAGGAGGGGGAACCTTCATTTGGCGTAAAAACAGTACTAACCTCTCTTAACGGTCTGGGACATGAGGGGGGAACTTTGATTTGCTGTAAATGCAGTACTAACCTCTTTGAACGGTCTGGGGCATGAGGGGGGAACCTTTATTTGCTGTAAATGCAGTACTAACCTCTCTGAACGGTCTGAGACATGAGGGAGGGGACCTTTTATAGCTGTAAATGCAGTACTAACCTCTCTGAGCTGTCTTGGACAGGAGGAGGAACCTTTATTTGCTGTAAATGCAGTACTAACTTCTCTAAGCTGTCTTGGACAGGAGGGGGAACCTTGATTTGGCGTAAATACAGTACTAACCTCTCTGAGCAGTCTGGGACACGAGGGGGAACCTTTATTTGCTGTAAATGCAGTACTAACCTCTCTGAACGGTCTGGGACATGAGGGAGGGGACCTTTTATAGCTGTAAATGCAGTACTAACCTCTCTGAGCTGTCTTGGACAGGAGGAGGAACCTTTATTTGCTGTAAATGCAGTACTAACTTCTCTAAGCTGTCTTGGACAGGAGGGGGAACCTTGATTTGGCGTAAATACAGTACTAACCTCTCTGAGCGGTCTGGGACATGAGGGAGGGGACCTTTTATTGCTGTAAATGCAGTACTAACCTCTCTGAGCTGTCTTGGACAGGAGGAGGAACCTTTATTTGCTGTAAATGCAGTACTAACCTCTCTGAACGGTCTGGGGCATGAGGGGGGAACCTTTATTTGCTGTAAATGTAGTACTAACCTCTCTGAACGGTCTGAGACATGAGGGAGGGGACCTTTATAGCTGTAAATGCAGTACTAACCTCTCTGAGCTGTCTTGGACAGGAGGAGGAACCTTTATTTGCTGTAAATGCAGTACTAACTTCTCTAAGCTGTCTTGGACAGGAGGGGGAACCTTGATTTGGCGTAAATACAGTACTAACCTCTCTGAGTGGTCTGGGACATGAGGGAGGGGACCTTTTATTGCTGTAAATGCAGTACTAACCTCTCTGAGCTGTCTTGGACAGGAGGAGGAACCTTTATTTGCTGTAAATGCAATACTAACTTCTCTAAGCTGTCTTGGACACGAGGGGGAACCTTTATTTGCTGTAAATGCAGTACTAACCTCTCTGAACGGTCTGGGACATGAGGGAGGGGACCTTTTATTGCTGTAAATGCAGTACTAACCTCTCTGAGCTGTCTTGGACAGGAGGAGGAACCTTTATTTGCTGTAAATGCAGTACTAACCTCTCTGAACGGTCTGGGGCATGAGGGGGGAACCTTTATTTGCTGTAAATGCAGTACTAACCTCTCTGAACGGTCTGGGACATAAGGGAGGGGACCTTTTATTGCTGTAAATGCAGTACTAACCTCTCTGAGCTGTCTTGGACAGTAGGAGGAACCTTTATTTGCTGTAAATGCAGTACTAACCTCTCTGAGCTGTCTTGGACAGGAGGAGGAACCTTTATTTGCTGTAAATGCAGTACTATCTTCTCTAAGCTGTTTTGGACAGGAGGGGGAACCTTGATTTGGCATAAATACAGTACTAACCTCTCTGAGCAGTCTGGGACATGAGGGGGAACGAGCCTGTGAGGATGCTTTCAAAGACTGGATCAGGTAATTCTCTCTCTAGTCCAGCAGTGTCTTCCTGCTCCCACCAAGGGATGATGCCAGTGATGCCGCAGGCTCCCCCAGACTCACTTTCATAAAACCAGTCGCTCTGCTCGTCATCACCTGAGGATGCACATACACACACAATTATTAAAGCAACCATGAGGTCAAGCATTATTAGTGATTACACTTGGGTTCAGAAATATCATAATGTTAAAACCATTTACAACAGGACTAATCGGTTGATCACAATCTTGTGAATCATTTCGAAACGTTGGCAGATTTTGCCAGTGTGTTTTTCCAGTTATCATAAAATGCCTCTGCGGTTAATACCCCTCAAGCACAAAATTGTTACCTTCTAAAAACAACACAAAAACAGAATTTATGTTTACCTGATAAATTACTTTCTCCAACGGTGTGTCCGGTCCACGGCGTCATCCTTACTTGTGGGATATTCTCCTCCCCAACAGGAAATGGCAAAGAGCCCAGCAAAGCTGGTCACATGATCCCTCCTAGGCTCCGCCTACCCCAGTCATTCGACCGACGTTAAGGAGGAATATTTGCATAGGAGAAACCATATGTTACCGTGGTGACTGTAGTTAAAGAAAATAAATTATCAGACCTGATTAAAAAAACCAGGGCGGGCCGTGGACCGGACACACCGTTGGAGAAAGTAATTTATCAGGTAAACATAAATTCTGTTTTCTCCAACATAGGTGTGTCCGGTCCACGGCGTCATCCTTACTTGTGGGAACCAATACCAAAGCTTTAGGACACGGATGAAGGGAGGGAGCAAATCAGGTCACCTAAATGGAAGGCACCACGGCTTGCAAAACCTTTCTCCCAAAAATAGCCTCAGAAGAAGCAAAAGTATCAAATTTGTAAAATTTAGAAAAAGTATGCAGTGAAGACCAAGTCACTGCCTTACATATCTGATCAACAGAAGCCTCGTTCTTGAAGGCCCATGTGGAAGCCACAGCCCTAGTGGAGTGAGCTGTGATTCTTTCAGGAGGCTGCCGTCCGGCAGTCTCATAAGCCAATCGGATAATGCTTTTAATCCAGAAGGAGAGGGAGGTAGAAGTTGCTTTTTGACCTCTCCGTTTACCAGAATAAACAAAAAACAAAGACAAAGTTTGTCTGAAATCCTTAGTAGCTGCTAAGTAAAATTTGAGAGCACGAACTACATCCAAGTTGTGCAACAAACGTTCCTTCTTTGAAACTGGATTAGGACACAAAGAAGGCACAACTATCTCCTGGTTAATGTTTTTGTTAGAAACAACTTTTGGAAGAAAACCAGGTTTAGTACGCAAAACCACCTTATCTGCATGGAACACCAGATAAGGAGAAGAACACTGCAGAGCAGATAATTCTGAAACTCTTCTAGCAGAAGAAATTGCAACCAAAAACAAAACTTTCCAAGATAATAACTTAATATCAACGGAATGTAAGGGTTCAAACGGAACCCCCTAAAGAACTGAAAGAACTAGGTTGAGACTCCAAGGAGGAGTCAAAATTTTGTAAACAGGCTTGATTCTAACCAGAGCCTGAACAAAGACTAGAACATCTGGCACAGCTGCCAGCTTTTTGTGAAGTAACACAGACAAGGCAGAAATCTGTCCCATCAAGGAACTTGCAGATAATCCTTTTTCCAATCCTTCTCGAAGGAAGGATAGACTCTTAGGAATCTTAACCTTGTCCCAAGGGAATCCTGCAGATTCACACCAACAGATATACCAAATTATGTGGTAATTTTTCTGGTTACAGGCTTTCAGGCCTGAACAAGAGTATTAATAACAGAATCTGAGAACCCTCGCTTTGATAAGATCAAGCGTTCAATCTCCAAGCAGTCAGCTGGAGTGGGTCGAACGGACCTAGAACAAGAAGGTCTCGTCTCAAAGGTAGCTTCCATGGTGGAGCCGATGACATATTCACCAGATCTGCATACCAAGTCCTGCGTGGCCACGCAGGAGCTATCAAAATCACCGACGCCCTCTCCTGATTGATCCTGGCTACCAGCCTGGGGATGAGAGGAAACGGCGGGAACACATAAGCTAGTTTGAAGGTCCAAGGTGCTACTAGTGCATCCACTAGAGCCGCCTTGGGATCCCTGGATCTGTACCCGTAGTAAGGAACTCTGAAGTTCTGACGAGAGGCCATCAGATCCATGTCTGGAATGCCCCACGGTTGAGTGACTTGGGCAAAGATTTCCGGATGGAGTTCCCACTCCCCCGGATGCAATGTCTGACGACTCAGAAAATCCGCTTCCCAATTTTCCACTCCTGGGATGTGGATAGCAGACAGGTGGCAGGAGTGAGACTCCGCCCATAGAATGATTTTGGTCACTTCTTCCATCGCTAGGGAACTCCTTGTTCCCCCCTGATGGTTGATGTATGAACTTGGCCCTCGCTAGCTGAGGCCAAGCTTTGAGAGCATTGAATATCGCTCTCAGTTCCAGAATATTTATCGGTAGAAGAGATTCTACCCGAGACCAAAGACCCTGAGCTTTCAGGGATCCCCAGACCGCGCCCCAGCCCATCAGACTGGCGTCGGTCGTGACAATGACCCACTCTGGTCTGCGGAAGGTCATCCCTTGTGACAGGTTGTCCAGGGACAGCCACCAACGGAATGAGTCTCTGGTCCTCTGATTTACTTGTATCTTTGGAGACAAGTCTGAATAGTCCCCATTCCACTGACTGAGCATGAACAGTTGTAATGGTCTTAGATGAATGCGCACAAAAGGAACTATGTCCATTGCCGCTACCATCAAACCTATCACTTCCATGCACTGCGCTATGGAAGGAAGAGGAACGGAATGAAGTATCCGACAAGAGTCTAGAAGTTTTGTTTTTCTGGCTTCTGTCAGAAAAATCCTCATTTCTAAGGAGTCTATTATAGTTCCCAAGAAGGGAACCCTCGTTGACGGAGATAGAGAACTCTTTTCCACGTTCACTTTCCATCCGTGAGATCTGAGAAAGGCCAGGACAATGTCCGTGTGAGCCTTTACTTGAGGAAGGGACGACGCTCGAATCAGAATGTCGTCCAAGTAAGGTACTACAGCAATGCCCCTTGGTCTTAGCACCGCCAGAAGGGACCCTAGTACCTATGAGAAAATCCTAGGAGCAGTGGCTAATCCGAAAGAAAACGCCACGAACTGGAAATGCTTGTCCAGGAATTCAAACCTTAGGAACCGATGATGTTCCTTGTGGATAGGAATATGTAGATACGCATCCTTGAAATCCACCTTGGTCATGAATTGACCTTCCTGGATGGAAGGAAGGAGTGTTCGAATGGTTTCCATCTTGAACGATGGAACCTTGAGAAACTTGTTCAAGATCTTGAGATCTAAGATTGGTCTGAACGTTCCCTCTTTTTTGGGAACTATGAACAGATTGGAGTAGAACCCCATCCCTTGTTCTCCTAATGGAACAGGATGAATCACTCCCATTTTTAGCAGGTCTTCTACCCAATGTAAGAATGCCTGTCTTCTTATGTGATCTGAAGACAACTGAGACCTGTGGAACCTCCCCCTTGGAGGAAGCCCCTTGAACTCCAGAGAATAACCTTGGGAGACTATTTCTAGCGCCCAAGGATCCAGAACATCTCTTGCCCCAGCCTGAGCGAAGAGAGAGAGTCTGCCCCCCACCAGATCCGGTCCCGGATCGGGGGCCCGCATTTCATGCTGTCTTGGTAGCAGTGGCAGGTTTCCTGGCCTGCTTTCCTTTGTTCCAGCCTTGCATAGGTCTCCAGGCTGGATTGGCTTGAGAAGTATTACCTTCCTGCTTAGAGGACGTAGCCCTTGGGGCTGATCCGTTTCTGCGAAAGGGACGAAACTTAGGATTATTTTTGGTCTTGAAAAGACCTATCCTGAGGAAGGGCGTGGCCCTTGCCCCCAGTGATATCAGAGATAATCTCTTTCAAGTCAGGGCCAAAGAGTGTTTTCCCCTTGAAAGGAATGTCAAGCAATTTGTTCTTGGAAGACGCATCCGCTGCCCAAGATTTTAACCAAAGCGCTCTGCGCCACAATAGCAAACCCAGAATTTTTTCGCCGCTAACCTAGCCAATTGCAAGGTGGCGTCTAGGGTGAAAGAATTAGCCAATTTAAGAGCACGAATTCTGTCCATAATCTCCTCATAAGAAGAAGAATTACTAATAATCGCCTTTCCTAGCTCATCAAACTAGAAACACGCGGCTGCAGTGACAGGGGCAATGCATGCAAATGGTTGTAGAAGGGAACCTTGCTGAACAAACATCTTTAGCAGACCTTCTAATTTTTTATCCATAGGATCTTGGAAAGCACAACTATCTTCTATGGGTATAGTGGCGCGCTTGTGTAGAGTAGAAACCGCCCCCTCGACCTTGGGGACTGTCTGCCATCAGTCCTTTCTGGGGTCGACTATAGGAAAACAATTTTATAAATATGGGGGGAGGTACTAAAGGTATACCGGGCCTGTCCCATTCTTTACTAACAATGTACGCCACCCGCTTGGATATAGGAAAAGCTTCGGGGGGCCCCGGGGCCTCTAAGAACTTTTCCATTTTACATAGTGGTTCTGGAATGACCAGATAATCACAATCATCCAAATTGGATAACACCTCCTTAAGCAGAGCGCGGAGATGTTCCAACTTAAATTTAAAAGTAATCACATCAGGTTCAGCTTATTGAGAAATGTTTCCTGAATCTGAAATTTCTCCCTCAGACAAAACCTCCCTGGCCCCCTCAGACTGGTGTAGGGGCCCTTCAGAAACCATATCATCAGCGTTCTCATGCTCTACAGAATTTTCTAAAACAGAGCAGTCGCGCTTTCACTGATAAGTGGGCATATTGGCTAAAATGTTTTTGATAGAATTATCCATTACAGCCGTTAAATGTTGCATAGTAAGGAGTATTGGCGCACTAGATGTACTAGGGGCCTCCTGTATGGGCAAGACTGGTGTAGACGAAGGAGGGGATGATGCAGTACCATGCTTACTCCCCTCACTTGAGGAATCATCTTGGGCATCATTTATACTAAATTTTTTTATGACATAAAATACATATAGTTAAATGAGAAGGAACCTTGGTTTCCCCGCAGTCAGAACACAATCTATCTGGTAGTTCAGACATTGTAAACAGGCATAAACTTGATAACAAAGCACAAAAAACGTTTTAAAATAAAACCGTTACTGTCACTTTAAATTTTAAACTAAACACACTTTATTACTGCAATTGCGAAAAAGTATGAAGGAATTGTTCAAAATTCACCAAAATTTCACCACAGTGTCTTAAAGCCTTAAAAGTATTGCACACCAAATTTGGAAGCTTTAACCCTTAAAATAACGGAACCGGAGCCGTTTTTATATTTAACCCCTTTACAGTCCCTGGAATCTGCTTTGCTGAGACCCAACCAAGCCCAAAGGGGAATACGATACCAAATGATGCCTTCAGAAAGACTTTTCTATGTATCAGAGCTCCACACACATGCAGCTGCATGCCATGCTGTCCTCAAAAACAAGTGCGCCATACCGGCGCGAAAATGAGGCTCTGACTATGATTAGGGAAAGCCCCTAAAGAATAAGGTGTCAAAAACAGTGCCTGCCGATATAATCATATCAAAATACCCAGAATAAATGATTCCTCAAGGCTAAATATGTGTTAATAATGAATCGATTTAGCCCAGAAAAAGTCTACAGTCTTAATAAGCCCTTGTGAAGCCCTTATTTACTATCTTAATAAACATGGCTTACCGGATCCCATAGGGAAAATGACAGCTTCCAGCATTACATCGTCTTGTTAGAATGTGTCATACCTCAAGCAGTAAGAGACTGCACACTGTTCCCCCAACTGAAGTTAATTGCTCTCAACAGTCCTGTGTGGAACAGCCATGGATTTTAGTTACGGTGCTAAAATCATTTTCCTCATACAAACAGAAATCTTCATCTCTTTTCTGTTTCTGAGTAAATAGTACATACCAGCACTATTTTAAAATAACAAACTCTTGATTGAATAATAAAAACTACAGTTAAACACTAAAAAACTCTAAGCCATCTCCGTGGAGATGTTGCCTGTACAATTGCAAAGAGAATGACTGGGGTAGGCGGAGCCTAGGAGGGATCATGTGACCAGCTTTGCTGGGCTCTTTGCCATTTCCTGTTGGGGAGGAGAATATCCCACAAGTAAGGATGACGCCGTGGACCGGACACACCTATGTTGGAGAAATCATTATTTGCCTGTTAATCTCGACATTTGATAATTAAATTATAATCATTAAAAATACATTTGGGGTGGGTTTTGCCCATGCACAGAGTCAATGCTTGATTGTCAAATTTTTCTGGTACTTTAAAAACAATTTACAATATTAACTTATCAAATTCCACAGCTAAATGTACTTGATAAAGTGTCACTATAGTCAAAAACATTACATGCTCTAATCCTTTAAAAAGCATGTAATTTTAAGGTTATTTCCCATGACTAATGTGTGTTTATAACCCCTGCAAAGTAAAAATACTGATCAGGGCTCACAGAGGACTGCTGGTCCTGAGTGGAAAATGCAGCTGATCCAATTAGAAGTACTAGTTCCACAACCGAGTTGTGCAACTAGCACTGCTGATTGGATCTTTTGTGGGAGTTAACACACAGTAGTCTAGGGTTGGTTAGCAAATTAGAGCATGACATTTTTTTTTTTTTTTTACTACTATAGCCTTTTAAAGGGACAGTCTAGTCAAATATAAACTTTCATGATTCAGATAGGGCATGCAATTTTAAACAACTATCCAATTTACTTTTATCATCAAATTTGCTTTGCTCTTTTGGTATTCTTTGTTGAAAGCTAAATCTAGGTAGTCTCATATGCTAATTTCTAAGATGTTGAGGGGGCCTTTTATTTCAGTGCATTTTGACAGTTATACACTGCTAGCTCATGTGTGTCTGACTGGCTAAAATTAGGGCTGCATGATTAATCGCATATGCGATTTAAAACCGCGATTAATTGACGCGATTTTAAAACCGCAAGGAGTCACAATTTTTTCCTACATAAAAAATTAATTTAGGGGGCGTGTCTCTGGGCAGCACCTTGAATGGATGCAATATCAGTTGCTCTGCGTGGAACATCAGTAATTTGCCTTTTATTGGTGTCTAAGAGGGTCAGCCATCTACCTCAACCTGATATCTTGAATCTACACACTCAGCCGAATTGAATGATATATCAATATTGGGTACTCCACCTTAGTTTACTGATCCGGAGCGTTGAGGCCTAGGGCAGACTCCTCAGTGAGAGGCCTTCAACACCCCCCCGGATACTACAGGCCGGGTAAGCAGTGTACTACCACTGACCATCCAAGCAAACAATGGAACACAGTAAGATCATTGAAAAGATAAGCTCCATACTGGAGTTTTATAGAGAGCAACTCTGCAACGACATAGAGAGGGCTTTTAGATATGACCAATACAGCTATGTGAAAATGGTGGATCACCTACAAGAAATAAACGCAGCTACACATGTCCAGGAGCCTGGCGCAGTGGAGGAGGAGAGTACGGTGGCTACCATTCCTGGCAGTGAGAACGAACCTATTTCTGGACACTACAGCGAGTCCAATCAACTAGAGACTGGGACCGCACTGAGAGACGCTGCTTTCTATGCCCCTGGAGTGACGCGCATTAAGCGGCGATACCGGA
>NC_069502.1:1133002827-1133070327 GCF_027579735.1 Bombina bombina
CTATAAAACCCTTCCCACCTCACAGGTACCTCAGTCTAATGTATAACCAAGCAAAGCGAGGTAGGAAAAAGCTATACGAGCAATACAAGGAGCAGTGAAAAAACAGCACCAAAAACATAGGGTGGAGTCTTATTGACTCTTAACCACCATGAAATAAATAAATTAATCATTAGGTAAGCATAAATTATTTTTTCTTTCATACAGGAGGTGGGAGTCCACAATCCATTACTCCTGGGACCTAATACCCAGAAGTTTGTCTGAAATCCTTAGTTGCATCAATATAATACTTAAAGGGATATGAAACCCAAAAATAGTTTTTCATGATTCAGATAGAGAATACAATTTTAAACAACTTTACAATTCACTTCTATTATCTAATTTGCCTAATTCTTTAGATATCCTTTGTTGAAGAAATAGCAATGCACATGATTGAGACAAACATACAAGGCATCTATGTGCAGCCACCAATCAGCATCTACTGAACCTATCTAGATATGCTTTTATACAAAAGATAAGAAAATTAATCAAATTATATAAAAGAAAATCGGATTGGAAAGTTATTTAAAATTGCATGCTCTTTCTAAATCAAGAAAGAAAAAAAAAAAAATGATGCTTACCTGATACATTTCTTTCCGAACATGGAAAGCCCACAACGTCATTCCAATTACTAGTGGTATATTTAACTATATATATTTAAGGAGGCAAAGAGCACCCCAGCAAAGCTGTTAAGTGTAACTTCCCTTAAAAATGGAAAAAGAAGAAAAACAAGGGTGAAAAAGTGTGAGGTTTACTCAAAAAAACTGCAGAATTACAATAAAAAAAAAAAAAAAAAAAAAAAAGGAGGACAAGGTCGTGGACTCTCCATGTCCGGAAAGAAAGAAATTTATCAGGTAAGCATACATTTTGTTTTCTTTCCTAAGACATGGAGAGTCCATGACGTCATTCCAATTACTCTAGTGGAAACCAATACCCAAACTAGAGGACACAAAAATAACAGGTAGGGAGAAAAAGACAGGAGTACCTAAACAGAAGGCACCACTGCTTGAAGAACCTTTCTTTCTCCCAAAAGAAGCCTCAGCTGAGGCAAAAGTATTACATTTGTAGAATTTGGAAAAAGTATGCAGAGAGGACCATGTTGCCGCCTTGCAAATTTTTTCCACAGAAGCTTCATTTTTGAAAGCCCAAGAAGAGGAGTCAGCCCTAGTGGAATAAGCTGTAATTCTCTCAGGAGGCTGCTGTCCAGCAGTTTCATAGGTCAAATAAATCAAACTTCTCAACCAGAAAGAAAGAGTAGTAGAAGTGGCCTTCTGACCCTTACGCTTTCCAGAGAAAACAACAAACAGGGCAGAAGATTGCCGAAAATCTTTAGCAGCTTTTAAGTAAAACTTTAGAGCCCGCACAACATCCAAGTTATGCAAAAGACGTTCCTTATGAGAAGAAAGATTAGGACAAAATGAAGGAACAACAATTTCCTGATTAATGTTTCGATCCGACACCACCTTAGGGAAAACCCCAATTTAGTATGAAGGACGGCCTTATCAGCATGAAAAATAAGGTACAGGGAATCACACTGCGGAGCTGAAAGCTCAGACAGACACTCTGCGAGCGGAACAAACAAAACCTTCCAAGATAACAATTTAATATCAACAACATGCATCAGCTCAAACGGAGACTGCTGCAAAACTTTAAGAACTAGATTAAGGCTCCACAGGGGAGCCACAGGTTTAAACACAGGCCTGATTCTAACCGGGGCCTGAACAAATGCTTGAACATCTGGTAAGTCTGCTAGACGTTTATGTAAAAGGATATATAATGCAGAAATCTGACCCTTTAGAGTGCTGACCGATAAACCCTTCTCCAGGCTATCCCGAAGAAAAGACAAAATCCGGGGAATCCTCACCCGGCTCCAGGAGAACCCCTTAGATTCACACCAATAAAGATATTTACGCCATATCTTATGGTAAATCTTGCGAGTAACAGGTTTTCGAGCCTGAATCATGGTTTCAATGACCGCTTCAGAAAAACCACGTCTAGACAGAACTAGGCGTTAAATCTCCAAGCAGTTAGCTTCAGAGAATCTAGTTTTGGATGGAGGAAAGGACCCTGAATTAGAAGGTCCTTCCTCTGATGTGTCCTCCAAGGAGGTAGACATGACATTCTTACCTGATTCGCAAACCAGATCCTGCGAGGCCATGGAGGAGCTATCAGGATCACCGATGCTCTCTCCTGTTTGATACGAGCAATAACGGAGGAAAACAGAATTTATGTTTACCTGATAAATTACTTTCTCCAACGGTGTGTCCGGTCCACGGCGTCATCCTTACTTGTGGGATATTCTCTTCCCCAACAGGAAATGGCAAAGAGCCCAGCAAAGCTGGTCACATGATCCCTCCTAGGCTCCGCCTTCCCCAGTCATTCGACCGACGTAAAGGAGGAATATTTGCATAGGAGAAACCATATGATACCGTGGTGACTGTAGTTAAAGAAAATAAAATATCAGACCTGATTAAAAAACCAGGGCGGGCCGTGGACCGGACACACCGTTGGAGAAAGTAATTTATCAGGTAAACATAAATTCTGTTTTCTCCAACATAGGTGTGTCCGGTCCACGGCGTCATCCTTACTTGTGGGAACCAATACCAAAGCTTTAGGACACGGATGAAGGGAGGGAGCAAATCAGGTCACCTAGATGGAAGGCACCACGGCTTGCAAAACCTTTCTCCCAAAAATAGCCTCAGAAGAAGCAAAAGTATCAAACTTGTAAAATTTAGTAAAAGTGTGCAGTGAAGACCAAGTCGCTGCCTTACATATCTGATCAACAGAAGCCTCGTTCTTGAAGGCCCATGTGGAAGCCACAGCCCTAGTGGAATGAGCTGTGATTCTTTCAGGAGGCTGCCGTCCGGCAGTCTCATAAGCCAATCTGATGATGCTTTTAATCCAAAAAGAGAGAGAGGTAGAAGTTGCTTTTTGACCTCTCCTTTTACCAGAATAAACAACAAACAAGGAAGATGTTTGTCTAAAATCCTTTGTAGCATCTAAATAGAATTTTAGAGCACGAACAACATCCAAATTGTGCAACAAACGTTCCTTCTTTGAAACTGGATTCGGACACAAAGAAGGCACGACTATCTCCTGGTTAATGTTTTTGTTAGAAACAACTTTCGGAAGAAAACCAGGTTTAGTACGTAAAACCACCTTATCTGCATGGAACACCAGATAAGGAGGAGAACACTGCAGAGCAGATAATTCTGAAACTCTTCTAGCAGAAGAAATTGCAACCAAAAACAAAACTTTCCAAGATAATAACTTAATATCAACGGAATGTAAGGGTTCAAACGGAACCCCCTGAAGAACTGAAAGAACTAAATTGAGACTCCAAGGAGGAGTCAAAGGTTTGTAAACAGGCTTGATTCTAACCAGAGCCTGAACAAAGGCTTGAACATCTGGCACAGCTGCCAGCTTTTTGTGAAGTAACACAGACAAGGCAGAAATCTGTCCCTTCAAGGAACTTGCAGATAATCCTTTCTCCAAACCTTCTTGAAGAAAGGATAGAATCTTAGGAATTTTTACCTTGTCCCAAGGGAATCCTTTAGATTCACACCAACAGATATATTTTTTCCATATTTTGTGGTAAATTTTTCTAGTTACAGGCTTTCTGGCCTGAACAAGAGTATCAATGACAGAATCTGAGAACCCTCGCTTTGATAAGATCAAGCGTTCAATCTCCAAGCAGTCAGTTGGAGTGAGACCAGATTCGGATGTTCGAACGGACCTTGAACAAGAAGGTCTCGTCTCAAAGGTAGCTTCCATGGTGGAGCCGATGACATATTCACCAGGTCTGCATACCAAGTCCTGCGTGGCCACGCAGGAGCTATCAAGATCACCGATGCCCTCTCCTGATTGATCCTGGCTACCAGCCTGGGGATGAGAGGAAACGGCGGGAATACATAAGCTAGTTTGAAGGTCCAAGGTGCTACTAGTGCATCTACTAGAGTCGCCTTGGGATCCCTGGATCTGGACCCGTAGCAAGGAACCTTGAAGTTCTGACGAGAGGCCATCAGATCCATGTCTGGAATGCCCCACAATTGAGTAATTTGGGCAAAGATTTCCGGATGGAGTTCCCACTCCCCCGGATGAAATGTCTGACGACTCAGAAAATCCGCTTCCCAATTTTCCACTCCTGGGATGTGGATTGCAGACAAGTGGCAGGAGTGAGTCTCCGCCCATTGAATGATTTTGGTCACTTCTTCCATCGCCAGGGAACTCCTTGTTCCCCCCTGATGGTTGATGTACGCAACAGTCGTCATGTTGTCTGATTGAAACCGTATGAACTTGGCCCTTGCTAGCTGAGGCCAAGCCTTGAGAGCATTGAATATCGCTCTCAGTTCCAGAATATTTATCGGAAGAAGAGATTCTTCCCGAGACCAAAGACCCTGAGCTTTCAGGGGTCCCCAGACCGCGCCCCAGCCCACCAGACTGGCGTCGGTCGTGACAATGACCCACTCTGGTCTGCGGAAGCTCATCCCCTGTGACAGGTTGTCCAGGGACAGCCACCAACGGAGTGAATCTCTGGTCCTCTGATCTACTTGTATCGTCGGAGACAAGTCTGTATAGTCCCCATTCCACTGACTGAGCATGCACAGTTGTAATGGTCTTAGATGAATTCGCGCAAAAGGAACTATGTCCATTGCCGCTACCATCAAACCTATTACTTCCATGCACTGCGCTATGGAAGGAAGAGGAACAGAATGAAGTATTTGACAAGAGATTAGAAGTTTTGTCTTTCTGGCCTCTGTCAGAAAAATCCTCATTTCTAAGGAGTCTATTATTGTTCCCAAGAAGGGAACCCTTGTTGACGGAGATAGAGAACTTTTTTCTACGTTCACTTTCCACCCGTGAGATCTGAGAAAGGCCAGGACAATGTCCGTGTGAGCCTTTGCTTGAGGAAGGGACGACGCTTGAATCAGAATGTCGTCCAAGTAAGGTACTACTGCAATGCCCCTTGGTCTTAGCACCGCTAGAAGGGACCCTAGTACCTTTGTGAAAATCCTTGGAGCAGTGGCTAATCCGAACGGAAGTGCCACAAACTGGTAATGCTTGTCCAGGAATGCGAACCTTAGGAACCGATGATGTTCCTTGTGGATAGGAATATGTAGATACGCATCCTTTAAATCCACCGTGGTCATGAATTGACCCTCCTGGATGGAAGGAAGAATTGTTCGAATGGTTTCCATTTTGAACGATGGAACCTTGAGAAACTTGTTTAGGATCTTGAGATCTAAGATTGGTCTGAATGTTCCCTCTTTTTTGGGAACTACGAACAGATTGGAGTAGAACCCCATCCCTTGTTCTCCTAAAGGAACAGGATGAATCACTCCCATTTTTAACAGGTCTTCTACACAATGTAAGAATGCCTGTCTTTTCATGTGGTCTGAAGACAATTGAGACCTGTGGAACCTCCCCCTTGGGGGAGGCCCCTTGAATTCCAGAAGATAACCTTGGGAGACTATTTCTAGTGCCCAAGGATCCAGAACATCTCTTGCCCAAGCCTGAGCGAAGAGAGAAAGTCTGCCCCCCACCAGATCCGGTCCCGGATCGGGGGCCAACATTTCATGCTGTCTTGGTAGCAGTGGCAGGCTTCTTGGCCTGCTTTCCCTTGTTCCAGCCTTGCATTGGTCTCCAGGCTGGCTTGGCTTGAGAAGAATTACCCTCTTGCTTAGAGGACGTAGCACTTGGGGCTGGTCCGTTTCTGCGAAAGGGACGGAAATTAGGTTTATTTTTGGCCTTGAAAGACCTATCCTGAGGAAGGGCGTGGCCCTTACCCCCAGTGATATCAGAGATAATCTCTTTCAAGTCAGGGCCAAACAGCGTTTTCCCCTTGAAAGGAATGTTAAGCAATTTGTTCTTGGAAGACGCATCCGCTGACCAAGATTTCAACCAAAGCGCTCTGCGCGCCACAATAGCAAACCCAGAATTTTTCGCCGCTAACCTAGCCAATTGCAAAGTGGCGTCTAGGGTGAAAGAATTAGCCAATTTGAGAGCACGGATTCTGTCCATAATCTCCTCATAAGGAGGAGAATCACTATCGATCGCCTTTTCTAGCTCATCGAACCAGAAACACGCGGCTGTAGTGACAGGGACAATGCATGAAATTGGTTGTAGAAGGTAACCTTGCTGAACAAACATCTTTTTAAGCAAACCTTCTAATTTTTTATCCATAGGATCTTTGAAAGCACAACTATCTTCTATGGGTATAGTGGTGCGTTTGTTTAAAGTAGAAACCGCCCCCTCGACCTTGGGGACTGTCTGCCATAAGTCCTTTCTGGGGTCGACCATGGGAAACAATTTTTTAAATATGGGGGGAGGGACGAAAGGTATACCGGGCCTTTCCCATTCTTTATTTACAATGTCCGCCACCCGCTTGGGTATAGGAAAAGCTTCTGGGGGCCCCGGGACCTCTAGGAACTTGTCCATTTTACATAGATTCTCTGGGATGATCAAATTCTCACAATCATCCAGAGTGGATAACACCTCCTTAAGCAGAGCGCGGAGATGTTCCAACTTAAATTTAAATGTAATCACATCGGGTTCAGCTTGTTGAGAAATTTTCCCTGAATCTGAAATTTCTCCCTCAGACAAAACCTCCCTGGCCCCCTCAGACTGGTGTAGGGGCATATCAGAACCATTATCCTCAGCGTCCTCATGCTCTTCAGTATCTAAAACAGAGCAGTCGCGCTTACGCTGATAAGTGGGCATTTTGGCTAAAATGTTTTTGATAGAATTATCCATTACAGCCGTTAATTGTTGCATAGTAAGGAGTATTGGCGCGCTAGATGTACTAGGGGCCTCCTGAGTGGGCAAGACTGGTGTAGACGAAGGAGGGAATGATGCAGTACCATGCTTACTCCCCTCACTTGAGGAATCATCTTGGGCATCATTTTCAGTGTCACATAAATCACATCTATTTAAATGAGAAGGAACCTTGGCTTCCCCACATTCAGAACACAGTCTATCTGGTAGTTCAGACATGTTAAACAGGCATAAACTTGATAACAAAGTACAAAAAACGTTTTAAAATAAAACCGTTACTGTCACTTTAAATTTTAAACTGAACACACTTTATTACTGCAATTGCGAAAAAGTATGAAGGAATTGTTCAAAATTCACCAAAATTTCACCACAGTGTCTTAAAGCCTTAAAAGTATTGCACACCAAATTTGGAAGCTTTAACCCTTAAAATAACGGAACCGGAGCCGTTTTTATCTTTAACCCCTTTACAGTCCCTGGTATCTGCTTTGCTGAGACCCAACCAAGCCCAAAGGGGAATACGATACCAAATGACGCCTTCAGAAAGTCTTTTTTATGTATCAGAGCTCCTCACACATGCGACTGCATGTCATGCTTCTCAAAAACAAGTGCGCAATACCGGCGCGAAAATGAGGCTCTGCCTATGATTAGGGAAAGCCCCTAGAGAATAAGGTGTCTAAAACAGTGCCTGACGATATTATTTTACAAAAATACCCATATTAAATGATTCCTCAAGGCTAAATATGTTATATATGAATCGATTTAGCCCAGAAAATGTCTACAGTCTTAACAGGCCCTTGTGAAGCCCTTATTTACTCTGTAATAAAAATGGCTTACCGGATCCCATAGGGAAAATGACAGCTTCCAGCATTACATCGTCTTGTTAGAATGTGTCATACCTCAAGCAGCAAAAGTCTGCTCACTGTTCCCCCAACTGAAGTTAATTCCTCTCAACAGTCCTGTGTGGAACAGCCATCGATTTTAGTAACGGTTGCTAAAATCATTTTCCTCTTACAAACAGAAATCTTCATCTCTTTTCTGTTTCAGAGTAAATAGTACATACCAGCACTATTTTAAAATAACAAACTCTTGATTGAATAATAAAAACTACAGTTAAACACTAAAAAACTCTAAGCCATCTCCGTGAAGATGTTGCCTGTACAACGGCAAAGAGAATGACTGGGGAAGGCGGAGCCTAGGAGGGATCATGTGACCAGCTTTGCTGGGCTCTTTGCCATTTCCTGTTGGGGAAGAGAATATCCCACAAGTAAGGATGACGCCGTGGACCGGACACACCTATGTTGGAGAAACATATATGCCAGAGAAAACCTCCAAGGAACTGCTAGGGCATCTATTAGAACGGCCTGAGGATCTCTTGACCTTGAACTGTACCTTGGCGTTTTGGCGGGACGCCATCAGATCCAACTCTGGAACCCCAACGTGAGGGTTATCTGAGAAAACACTTCCGGGTGGAGAGCCCACTCCCCGGGTTGAAAGGTCTGTCTGCTCAGAAAATCTGCCCCCCAGTTGTCCACTTCTGGAATGTGGATGGCAGATAGAAGACAATTGTGGGCTTCCGCCCACTGTAGAATGCGAGCCACCCCCTTCCTGGCTAAGGAACTCAGAGTCCCTCCCTGGTGGTTGATGTAAGCCACTAAGGTGATGTTGTCCGACTGGAATCTGATAAACCATACTAAAGATAGTTGAGGTCATGCCAATAGGGCATTGAAGATGGCTCTCAACTCCAAGATGATTATGGGAAGAAGAGGACTCTTCCCAAGACCACAGGCCCTGAGCCTTCAGAGGACTCCAAACAGCTCTCCAGCCTGACAGACTGGCGGCCGTAGTCATAATCTCCCAGGAAGGTCTAAGAAAGCAAGTGCCCCGAGACAGATGTTCATGTGACATCCACCACGAGAGAGAGAGTCTCTTGTTAGAGGGTCCAGAGTTATTTTCCGAGATAAATCCGAATGGTCTTCGTTCCATTGACGGAGAATACAAAGTTGCAGCAGTCACAGATGGAACCAAGCAAAAGGAATGATGTCCATGGATGCCACCGTCAGACCAATCACCTCCATGCATTAAGCCACAGATGGACAGAAGGTAGATTGGAGAGAAAGGCATGAAGAAAGAATTTTGGATTTTCTGACCTCAGTCAGGAAAATTTTCATGGAGAGGGAATCTATTATTGTCCCTAGGAAACACACTTTGGTAGATGGAATTAGAGAACTTTTTTCCAAATTCATCTTCCACCCGTGGGAACGTAGAAAAGACAACAACATGTCTGTATGAGAGTTTGCAAGTTGAAAAGATGACTCCTGAACCAAGAGGACGTCTAGATAAGGCACCACTGCAATTCCCTGTGATCTGATCACTGCCAATAGTGCTCCCCATGACCTTTGTGAATATTCTGGGAACCATGGCAAGACCAAATAGAAGGGCAATAAACTGGAAATGCTTGTCCAGAAAGGCAAATCTTAGAAATTGGTGATGATCTCGGTGAATGGGAACATGTTAGTATGCGTCCTTCAGGTCTATGGTCGTCATGAACTGACCTTCCTAGAACAACGGAAGAATGGAAAAAATAGTTTCCATTTTGAAGGACGGAACCTTGAGGAACTTGTTGAGACACTTTAAATCTAGGATGGGACGAAAAGTTCCCTCCTTTTTGGGAACCACAAATAGATTTGAATAGAATCCTAGACCTTGTTCCTTTAGAGGGACTGGTACAATAACTCCCAGTAAAGATAGGTCCTTTACGCAACTTAAGAAGGCCTCCTTCTTTTCCTGGTTTGAGGAAAATCTTGACAGGAGAAATCTGCCCATTGGAGGGCAAGACTTAAACCCTATCTTGTAACCCTAAGATACTATGTCCACAGCCCATGGATCTGGGACATCGCAAATCCAGGCTTGTTTGAAAAAGCAAAGTCCAAAATGGACTGGGGGCGGACCCTTCATGCTGACTGAGTCAGCGGAGGGCTTTTAGCTTTGTTTTCCCTTGTTCCAGGGCTGGTTGGATTTCCTAGAGGACCTGGATTGTTCTGGTTTAGAAGAGGATTTTTGTCCCTTAAAGTTGCGAAAGGAACGAAAATTAGAAGATTGCCGACCCCCAGGTTTATTTGTCTTGTTCTGAGGTAGGAAAAAACCCTTTCCACCTGTAATTTCTGAAATGATTTCCGCCAGACCAGGTCCAAACAGAGTTTTACCTTAGAGGGTAAAGCTTAAAGCTTGGCCTTTGACAAAACATCAGCTGACCAAGATTCCAACCACAGAGCTCTGCGGGCACAGTAAAGCTAGACATCTTAGTTCCCAGTCTAATCATTTGCATGTTGGCATCACAGATAAAGGTATTTTCCAATTTAAGAGCTTTGATCCCAGCCTGGATCTCATCTACTGTAGTTTCCTCAGAAATAAGATCAGACAAGGCGTCGCACCCGCAACCGTGGCAATACTCGCCGGAGGTTGCCACTGTAATCCTTGATGGATGTACATCTTTTTCAGGTAAGCCTCTAGCTTCTTATACATTGGATCCTTAAAAGAGCAACTATCCTCAATACGAATGGTAGTTCTTTTAGCAAGGGTAGAAATAGCTCCTTCTATCTTAGGAACAGTGCGCCATGAGTCAGCAACAGGAAACATCTTTTTAAAAACAGGGGGAGGGGAAAAAAGGAACCCTGGTTTATCCCATTCCTGAGCAATAATTTCAGACATCTTCTTTGGAACAGGAAAAACTTCTTCAGAAGATGGAGAATTTTCCTCATCAGACAACTGAGAAATATTGGGTCAGAAAACTTCGTAGCAGGCAAATGTTTAGATTTCCTCTTACGTTTCCCTGAAGAAGGGAAAGCAGATAAAGCCACTGACACTGCTGAAGTAATCTGAGCGGCAAAATCCCCAGGTAAATAAACACCCCCAGGAGTTTGAGAGGACACAGAAGGCACAGTATGAGATACAACTAAGGCTTGGGACGTTTGAGGAGAAAGCTGAAGCATGTCACGCACAGCAAAATCCTGAGAGACACTTGGCTCAGAGGGGAGAATCTTTTCTTTAAAATGTTAAGGTTTTGGCTAAACATGAAGAACAAAACAGCATTGGTATAGCAATCTGATTCTCTAAGCATAGCTAACATTTATCCAGAAAGATAGGATCCTGTTCAGAGTCCATAATGCAAGGACAGGTCCCACTAGCAATAAACAGAACTGTAACTAAATTGAAATAATAAAAAAAAATATTATACTTTCTTTATTGAAAAAAAATAGTAAATAATAAAAGAGTAAAAACATAAATTATGACTTACCAGATAATTTTCTTTCCTTCGATACAGGGAGAGTCCACAGCTGCATTCATTACTTGTGGGAATACAGAACCTGGCCACCAGGAGGAGGCAAAGTCACCGCAGCCAAAGACTTAAATACCTCCCCCACTTACCCCATCCCCCAGTCATTCTGCTGAGGGAACAAGGAACAGTAGGAGAAATATTAAAGTGAAAAAGGTGCCAGAAGAAAAACAATTTAAATTTAGGGCCGCCAATCGGAGAACACACGCAGGAGCTGTGGACTCTCCCTGTATCGAAGGAAAGGAAATTATCTGGTAAGTCTTAATTTATGTTTTTCTTCTAAATACAGGGAGAGTCGACAGCTGCATTCATTACTTGTGGGAAAATTATACCCAAGCTACAGAGGACACTGAATGATAACGGGAGGGACAATAAGAGGCAGCCCAATCTGAGGGCACCACAGCCTGCAAAAAAAAAAAAAAAAAAAAAACACCATAAGTCTTCCAGAGAAGCAAAACTTAAAGAAAAGGATGTAAGGATGTTATGAGGACCAAGTAGCCGTCCAAGAATCAGAACCATAGGAACTCATGTTAGAGACCCCCAAGATGTCGTAGACTTCTGAGGAGGCTTGTGTCCCGTTGTCTCCTAAAGGCAGCTAAACACACACCTCCACCAACAAAGATGAAGTTAATCAGCTTCTAAACCCTGCACCCCCCAGACCTAACGGAAAAAAACAGAAGGTTCTGATAAAGTCTGACAGAAACTTCAAGGTAAGATTCCTCAAAAAAAGAGGAGAACCTTATCCTATTTGGACAATGGAAAGTCCTATTAGAAGGGAGATTCTAAAAACAATGGTAGTGATCACAGCGCCAAAATGGCCTTAGGGTAAAAACACAAACACGTCGGGGAAGACTGAATAGATTTATTGTTTACAAAGTAGTACTGGTATAATTAATACAATTAATAAAAACAATTAATAAAAACAGGAGTCTAAAACTAAAATACAGACAAATTAGATTAACATAAAAATTAAAATCTAAAAATAAAAATAAAAATAAACACAAAAAATAATAAACACAAAAAATAATAATTTACCAGTTGGTGGGGGAAATAGTTACATTAACCCCGCTGGCAACAATGTTAAGATAACTAAATGAATAGGCTAAAAAGTATAATATGTCACAATCATACAATGAGACCCTTCCCTAGAAATTGGGTGTTCAGGGGTATGTCTAGCCGTGGGTGAGACCGGTCAAATACCACCTAATAAATCAAACCGTTAAAGGATGGCAGCAATAAACGTTGGTGACACCGTTTAAGAGCCTGGATGGCTGATAAGTAAAGTGCTAGAGATGTAGCACAATAGATGTCAGTGGGGTTATGGATCCATATTTAAGGATTGGCCGCAGTGAAGATCCCGAAATTGGAGTGCTTGACAGTCGCCGCACTCTAATTGGAATCTCTGATACTGACCCCTGACTACAAGGGAGTCTGTATATCCAGATTAGTGCTAAGTGTATAACAAAAACTCAAACACTAAAAGGAGAATACAAGCGAAATAAGCAAAGTAAGCAAAATAAGCAATAATAACAATAAAGAATCCTAGCAATAATTACACAAATCTATACATCAGTGTAGTAGTGAACCATGTGAGAGAGATGCAAATAAGTGATAGAAAATGCTAGCACTAGTTACACAGGCCGTGTACAATAATCAACAAAGCAAAAAAGTAAAAAAGTAAAAAAGTGTCGTTCAACAAAGGATAACAAAGAGCACTGCAGTGAAAAAAGTGTGAGTGAGCAAAGTCAGTTCAAAATCTGTGCCCATAAAAAATATAAAAAACTGTGCACTAGCACTAAATAATCCAAAGAAGCTTCTATTGGGCCAAAAAAGAAAAAAGGTGAGGAAAAAATGATGAGGAAAAAATGAGAAATACAAAATTGGTTCAAACGTCAGTGTGTCAGTGAAAGAATAATAAACAGTATATTAGCCAATTATAAATGTTCCATTATAGGTCTTTTTCCATGTGAAAAAAGTAGTGGTGGCTGGAAGAGGATTATCCAGGAAATCCTTTGGAGAGTCCAGCTGTGTCTATGAGAATACCGTTGATCCCTAAAATCAAAAATAAAACATAGAGTGGCAAAGTTTTCCAAAAGGAGAATAATCAGAAAGATGCTTACCAATGTGTCGTCTACGCGTTTCGGTCCTCACAAGACCTTTATCAAGACTAATTCATTGGTAAGCTAAGCATCTTTATATAGGCCTACTAATTTGGTGACCGGAAGTAGCTCATTCTACTTCCGGTTTTCCGCTACTTACAATGGCTCTTATTTACTCTTTAGAGATAAACTTATGTGTTTGGCCCTTGATATTTTAATATTTTAATATTCTGCTAGTTGGTAATATATATTTGTCCTTATTATTACTTTTGTTTACCTGACATCGATTACATGATGTCACTTCCGGTTATTGTTACCAGGTGTAAACAAACCCGGTTTCACTTCCGGTTGTCATTTATTGAGTTGACGAGGGAGAAGGGCTAGAACCTTGTTATTTTCTTAATCTGTTGGCTTGAACACGATTTAGATCGCATACTCTCTAACTTGCTAATGTAGAATATAAAATCTAAAATATATATTAGCGACACCATTGTTATCTCCATACAAAGACCCAGAGACTGAAAAAATATATAAAAAGGGGAATAAAGGAAATATATTAAAAATATATTGAGAGTATGTTAAACAATATTGGAATTTGTAATAAGAGTATAAATATAGATATAAATATAAAGATATTAAAGAATAAATCATAAATAGTAGAAGACTCCTGGCATCTAGCCTGGGTTTTGCCGTAGTCCCCTTGATAGCTTAGAGTATCTATCGGTTTGATTTATTAGGTGGTATTTGACCGGTCTCACCCACGGCTAGACATACCCCTGAACACCCAATTTCTAGGGAAGGGTCTCATTGTATGATTGTGACATATTATACTTTTTAGCCTATTCATTTAGTTATCTTAACATTGTTGCCAGCGGGGTTAATGTAACTATTTCCCCCACCAACTGGTAAATTATTATTTTTTGTGTTTATTATTTTTTGTGTTTATTTTTATTATTATTATTATTATTATTATTTTTATTTTTAGATTTTAATTTTTATGTTAATCTAATTTGTCTGTATTTTAGTTTTAGACTCCTGTTTTTATTAATTGTTTTTATTAATTGTATTAATTATACCAGTACTACTTTGTAAACAATAAATCTATTCAGTCTTCCCCGACGTGTTTGTGTTTTTACCCTTAGGCCATTTTGGCGCTGTGATCACTACCATTGTTTTTAGAATCTGTCCTTTTAGGGGATTGGTTAGACCCCTTTTTGTGTTTCACAGCTTAGGGTAATACTCAGCGCTGCAATATCACACTAGCAGAATATTAAAATATTAAAATATCAAGGGCCAAACACATAAGTTTATCTCTAAAGAGTAAATAAGAGCCATTGTAAGTAGCGGAAAACCGGAAGTAGAATGAGCTACTTCCGGTCACCAAATTAGTAGGCCTATATAAAGATGCTTAGCTTACCAATGAATTAGTCTTGATAAAGGTCTTGTGAGGACCGAAACGCGTAGACGACACATTGGTAAGCATCTTTCTGATTATTCTCCTTTTGGAAAACTTTGCCACTCTATGTTTTATTTTTGATTTTAGGGATCAACGGTATTCTCATAGACACAGCTGGACTCTCCAAAGGATTTCCTGGATAATCCTCTTCCAGCCACCACTACTTTTTTCACATGGAAAAAGACCTATAATGGAACATTTATAATTGGCTAATATACTGTTTATTATTCTTTCACTGACACACTGACGTTTGAACCAATTTTGTATTTCTCATTTTTTCCTCATCATTTTTTCCTCACCTTTTTTCTTTTTTGGCCCAATAGAAGCTTCTTTGGATTATTTAGTGCTAGTGCACAGTTTTTTATATTTTTTATGGGCACAGATTTTGAACTGACTTTGCTCACTCACACTTTTTTCACTGCAGTGCTCTTTGTTATCCTTTGTTGAACGACACTTTTTTACTTTTTTGCTTTGTTGATTATTGTACACGGCCTGTGTAACTAGTGCTAGCATTTTCTATCACTTATTTGCATCTCTCTCACATGGTTCACTACTACACTGATGTATAGATTTGTGTAATTATTGCTAGGATTCTTTATTGTTATTATTGCTTATTTTGCTTACTTTGCTTATTTCGCTTGTATTCTCCTTTTAGTGTTTGAGTTTTTGTTATACACTTAGCACTAATCTGGATATACAAACTCCCTTGTAGTCAGGGGTCAGTATCAGAGATTCCAATTAGAGTGCGGCGACTGTCAAGCACTCCAATTTCGGGATCTTCACTGCGGCCAATCCTTAAATATGGATCCATAACCCCACTGACATCTATTGTGCTACATCTCTAGCACTTTACTTATCAGCCATCCAGGCTCTTAAACGGTGTCACCAACGTTTATTGCTGCCATCCTTTAACGGTTTGATTTATTAGGTGGTATTTGACCGGTCTCACCCACGGCTAGACATACCCCTGAACACCCAATTTCTAGGGAAGGGTCTCATTGTATGATTGTGACATATTATACTTTTTAGCCTATTCATTTAGTTATCTTAACATTGTTGCCAGCGGGGTTAATGTAACTATTTCCCCCACCAACTGGTAAATTATTATTTTTTGTGTTTATTATTTTTTGTGTTTATTTTTATTTTTATTTTTAGATTTTAATTTTTATGTTAATCTAATTTGTCTGTATTTTAGTTTTAGACTCCTGTTTTTATTAATTGTTTTTATTAATTGTATTAATTATACCAGTACTACTTTGTAAACAATAAATCTATTCAGTCTTCCCCAACGTGTTTGTGTTTTTACCCTTAGGCCATTTTGGCGCTGTGATCACTACCATTGTTTTTAGAATCTGTCCTTTTAGGGGATTGGTTAGACCCCTTTTTGTGTTTCACAGCTTAGGGTAATTCTCAGCGCTGCAATATCACACTATTTTTCTATTAGAAGGGAGAACCCGAGAAGGAAAACATATTGCAATAGTTGCAACACCTGAAATATAACACGTAGAAAAACTACAACAGACGAAACAGGGCCTTGAATAAGATTCAAAAACCACCTCCTGTACAGGTACAAAGGAAAACTGATGTAACTCCTGAAGGACAAATCCAACCCCAAAGGAGCAGGAAATAGACCTGCCAACCCTTGCTGCAGGCAGTGCCCTAACAAAATAACTTAACACTTGGAAGATCAAAGATTTCTGAACCAAGTACCAACAGATAGGAAAAACTACCTGTGAGAACATACCAGAAAAAGGAACCATAACTGGGTCCATCTGCAACCTTCCGCTTGCCAGGCAGTTAGGCCAACCAGATTATCTTGCCAAGAACAAGTTAGACAAACCCTTCACCAGCTCATTTTAGAGGGGAAGAAGATACTATAGAAACCAGAAGAAAGACCAGACAAGCTAGTTCCACCCGACACCAGAAGGGAGACCTCCACGCCTAAAATAGGAGATGAGGAACCAGAACAAACTGAAGGGAAGGCCGATAAAAACAGCTTGCGAGCATACATTCAAGGTGCAAGTAGTTGCAGCAGGATTCAAACTGCAAACCTTCCGCTTGCTAGGCAGTTAAGCTAACCATCAACATCAATCATCAACAGCTGAAAACTTCCAGAAAGGAAAACCTTCTCTCAACTAGGTCCCAGCAAACCCTCGCAAATCGCCACGGAAGGTGTAAGAGACCTTAACCAAAAGGGAACTCTCAGATAGCAAAGCCTCTAACCTGCAGACACACTCCCGGGCATAAAAAAGGGCAACAGACGCCCACTACAGAGAGAATCGGACCATCCTCGAAAAAGAGTAACATAGCCGAAAATAAGCAGGTTACAAAAGACCTCCTCAGAATTTAAGAAACCTGTCACCGCAGGATTCAATTCCAAGCCTACAGCTTGCTAAACCAGAAAAACAATCTTTGAGACCACGAAGGCCAGTGAACCTCAGATGAGAACTTGATATGCTTTCCTCAGATCCACAGTCAAACTCTGGATTGAAAGAACAAAACGGACGATCATAAGTAACATCCGCCCCGAAAGAGCCCGCTCAGAGAATGAAGTGCCACCAAGAGCCGTGGTGGGCTAAATCGAGACCCTCCTGTCTACACAGGAGGGACTCACTAAGACACAAATAATTCACTCACCAATAGGTCCCCGACTGGTATGAAGCTAGCAAACCAGACCTCAGAGCAAAATGCCCGACTGGAAAGAGAAAACCCCCAAGATAATTGGAAGAAAAGTTCTCTGCCCCACTCTCACCCTGCTGACGGGAAAGAGACCAAGACAAAACTGCCTAGGCGTACTAGGATAAAAATCCCCCAACACCGGGAGATCAGGACCGAACACTGGAGAATGAATCCCCAGCCGGTATCCAAAGGAAAAGACTGCTCAGACAGAAACAAGAACGCCAATGCTATGTCGAAGACGCGGCCTGGGCTGAAACCATCACCCCCCCAACGTGCCAATGAAGGCCTGAAGTTGAATTGGAGGGCAGAAAAAAGATGAAGTATTCTAACTTTGGAAGTTCAAAGGCCAATAGCCTTCCTGTCTGAAAAAAACAAGCTGTATTCAAAGGAGTCAGTCTGGTGCCAACACCAGAACTCCGGTCTATGTCCACCTCTAAGGGTGGAATCAGCAGGAAGCAATCCCCAAAAAAGTCTACTAGTAAAGGCTGGAAAAACCAGAAACGTCAAGACCCGGGAGCCACAAGAACACCTAGAAACAGGCTACTGTCACATTAAATCTAAGATCCCAAGAAACTTAGGATCCAACGAGGTTCCAGAAGAAAAAAACGGTCCCTAGGAACTGCTTAAACAAGGAAGAAAGAAATGGGTACCCAGCAACAGCAGCTGGATTCGAACCCTCAACCTTCAAGTCACAAGCCACAGAGATAACCAGGTTACACTGGACTGCTCTAAGCCAGAATGATATCTTCACCCTAAATCCCGGGAGAAAGGACAGTGAATTCCCACTGAACAAAGAGATAAAAAAAAGCTCTGTCTAAAAACATTGGAACCAGAAAGGACAGGAAAAACTCCTCACCTATTGGACCACATCAACAGTGAAAGACACTGTAAAGGGTACCGGGACAAGACAGCAAAAGGTAACCTAGTCCAGAAGGCCGGAAGGAAAGGCTCAACTCCATCCTCCAGGACCCCTATGATCCAGCATCCCATGCCCATCCAAAAGAACCTAAGACAGGTCCTGCCTGTCCTTCCGATATAGACGGACCTGTTCTGCTTGGACCAGAAGAGCTCCTTCTCGGGATAATAAGTCTCTTGACTTATTACCTAAAACGGGTCCTGCCCATCATCCATGGTATGGCACGTCAGTCATAAAAAAAAAAAAAAACATCAAGAAAAAGGTAAATTCTTAAGTCCCAGCAGCGCTAGGAAACTGAGAATAACAACATGAAAAAAAGCTGAGCCTTAACTTCAATTCTAGAAATCGAGGGAACATCACACCGACCAAAAAACTAGAAGCTTCTATTGGAAAACTCCAACAATTTTGAACATCAAAGTCGATAGTACCAAAAATCCCATGGGATGAAACATCCTAAGAAGAGTTTCTAGAACAACCCAGAGCTAAAAATAAAAAACTATCCGAAACGGAATAGGAAAGCAAAATAAAAAGACAGGCAACCGCCCTGAAAAGGAGAGTGCACACGAAAACAGGTTCGGCCTGTAATACGACACAATCCCCCATAGAGCTCGGAACTGGGATTCTAAATAAACAAACAAAAAAGGTAACACTAGATGACAAGGAATAGGATCCCCTCCTTCCCACGTCTAGTTAAGATCGTTATCAGATTTAGAGGACTGAGATGCAACTGACGGATCAGTACTAGGCACCTCTAACATCGCTAAAACATCTCTCAGGAGTAAACGCAGGCGATTCAATCTAAATCTAAATGCTAAGCCCTTCGCAGTTGGAGGACCCAAGTCAGCAGACTCCGACCCAGTAGGATCTTCCTCTGAATCCTCAGAGGGAACCGCATCCCCAGAGGAATGATCGGACATAACTACTTTTTTTACATGAGTGTCCATGGGCAGGAGAGCCGGTTTTACCCCTTTGCTTATGTGTAGCAGGGATAGGTAACATAGCGAAGGCCGTAGAGATGGCCATGCAGAACTGCATAGTAACCTCGGGTGTAAAAAAAAAACCATTACAGGCAAAGGAGGGTCGGAACCCGGGACAGCTATGTATGTATGAACAGAATCTAGGGAACACACCTCACTGGAAGAAGAATCCTCAGAGGCGGATGGCTCAGTGATCTCTAACATTTCAACATTGGTTGCTGAGAACACCTTAATACGGCATACAAAACATAATTAAGAGAGCTGGTATCAAAATCTGTATTGGAGGAATCCTCCATATCAGAATCCTATATAGCTTGTCTATATCAATTTATAGAATCAATTGGCACCTTATACCCCCAATGGCTGGGGCACTCACCACCTCCTATGACCCAGACAGATAGAGAAGATGCTCCTCCACGCAGACACCCGGACATGAAATCGGAAAAAAAAACCACTCCCAGTCACATGGTGCTAATTCAGGACCTAGCCCCGCTAAGGAAAAAGTGTGCGATCTTAATAAAAAGAAACTGCGCAGCTCCCCAAAGAAAATAACCTAGATGTTCTGTATCAGCCTAGTAGCCCAAACGTTCTTACACATAAGCAGTCAAATCACATAACAATATACGATTAAAAAGTCCCACTGTTCAATAATCCCCCTCAGGAGATTATAACCCTATGATTCCATAAAGATAAAGGAGTCCCACTGAGACCCTGTCTTCTATCAAGTGTGTAAATTAATGAAACAATCTTACTGGAATCTATGCCGTGAAACAGTGACACGGTCCTTCAAGTTTGACAGATCGTAGCAGCGCCTCTGACATGAACTTGAGTAAAGAAAGCAGGCAGCGAAACTGGTCAACACTGATTGCTTAAGGAGCTGTTAATATGAGTCTGGATGGGTTCGCAGAAAGACTCTCCCTGCATCTCCAGACACTAACGTTTGTCAATGCTCTCACTGAGAGGCTGACAAGACTACTTAAAACTCCAGCTCCATCTCGAAGAGTACTACCCTCCAAAAGGAACTACTCCGAAAACTTCTGACACTTCTCTGCCAACCTCCTGTGATGAAAGGCAAAGAATTACTGGGGGGTGGAGGAAGTGGGGGAGGTATTTAAGAATTTGGCTGGGGTGTCTTTGCCTCCTCCTAGTGACTAGGTTCTGTATTCCCACAAGTAATGAATGCAGCTGTGGACTCTCCCTGTATTTAGAAGGAAATACTAATGTAAATTAACTTCAGACAAACTATCTGAAGTTCCTACCGGACGAGTGCTAAAATCCCACTAGCAAGCAGAAGTCTGTGAACTGCCAGGTGAACGATCCAGAGCCACTGAAGATAGTCCGATCAGCAAATAACAAAGCCAACACCTCTCTTCAAATTGCAGACTGGCTTTCTGAGCTCACAAGTCTGCTTCATAAAAAACGGAAGTGTGGAGGACACGTGAGCGGCCGGGAATAAAAACTGCGTCACACATACTGGCGCAAAAAAAAATAAAAAATAAACAAACTGCTGCATAAGCTTTTAAAAGCCACCACTGTATAAGCTAATAAAACCGTTAAAATTGTTAGAAGTAAAGTAAGGTACCCCACCGCCTTCTAACTGCTAAATGCCACCACTACTCTTACTCAAGAGATTGATGTGGACACAGCTAGATCCCAGTCCTTGCTTGTAGGGAACAATAACCATAAAAGGAAAATTTATCTTCAGACACTGACTTTGCACAACCTCCATTGACAGAGGCAAAGAGAATGACTGGGGATTATGGGTAAGGGCAGTAACACCTAACAGCTTTGCAGGGGTGCTCTTTGCCTCCTCCTGCTGGCCAGGAGTTGAATATCCCACTAGTAATTGGAATGACGTTGTGGACTCTCCATGTCTAGGGAAAAATATAGTTTTTGTGTCCCTTTAAATGCTCTAACAGCATCTAAATTATGCAAAGGTCTCCAAGAAGCATTCTTGGTATTAGGGACAACAATTTCCCTACTGATACTGTCTGAAGACGGTAGACTCCACACCTGAAGCCTGGATAGTGCTCAGTAGAATAGGAGGATGCACGCAAAAACTAAGCTGTTAAAAGGAAGATTGTCGTGCCAAAAACCTGAAATGCGGGTAATAGAGGCATATGTGTGCTAACCTGACATGCATTAACCTGAATGCCGATGTGCAGGAAAACTTTAAAGGGACACTGAACCAAATTTTTTTCTTTTGTGATTCAGACAGAGCACGAAATTTTAAGCAACTTTCTAATTTACTCCTATTATCAAATGTTCTTCATTCTCTTGGTATCTTTATTTGAAATGCAAGAATGTAAGTTTAGATGCCGGCCCATTTTTGGTGAACAACCTGGGTTGTTCTTGCTGATTAGTGGATAAATTCATCCACCAATAAAAAAGCTCTGTCCAGAGTTCCAAAAAAAATGCCTTCATAGCAAGAGAACGAAGAAAAATTGATAAAAGGAGTAAATTAGAAAGTTGCTTAAAATTGCATGCTCTATCTGAATCACGAAAGAAAAAAAAAATTGTGTTCAGTGTCCCTTTAACGCATATGAGTGCCTGGTGCGCACAATCTTGAGGGCTCAAGGGCGACATGCTCAGTCCCAAAGGACACCAAAGTAAAAAATACAAACTAAACTCGCAAAAAATTTATTAAAGGGGAATAAAAATATAATGGTTCTGCCCCAAGGCTATTTATATCAAATAAATATATAAGTATAAATTCCCAACTAGGCTACAAAGTGTCATATAATTAAAAATATGATACTTACCAACAGACACTTATGTACTAGTAAAGTAGATGGCCAAACCAGGACTGAAACATATCAGCAGATGTTATTGTAGATCCATAAGAGGAGGTAAAAGACAAGCCCCTGCGACCACTATGGAAGGTTTGCGCCATAATTTCCCATGGGGTGAAAAAGAGTCACAAACCATACCAATACACCCCTCTGACCAAAACTGTACTCTAAAGGGAAAAATGGACTCAACAGACTGAAGGCCTCTATATCTGAATAATCAAATGCACATTTTCATTCTTCAACCACCTACAGCAGAGGCAAAGAAAAGTCTGAGGTACCTGAGCACCGGAAGGGATTTTATAGAGCTATTGGGGTTTGAGAAACGTTGCCTCCCCTTAGTGGTAGGGAAGAGCGATTCCCAGCAGTAATGGATTGTGAACTCTTGCCATCTGTATGAAAGAAATAAAACATTCAACTAATTCAGTTTAGCTCTATGAGAACCAAACTTTGAAAGTTATTTTTTTCCTTTTATGTAATTTTTTTCCCCTAAAATTTCAAATGCTGCACTCACTAGAAATAAAGGAAGGTAACATTCATTTAAAATAACAAAATGTCAGCCAAACATATCTGTTTAGCTTAGCATCAGAGGATCACACAATTGTACCAAAACATATGACCATCCCTCCATAACTAGTTATTTAGCACATGGTTCTGTTAAAAGATTTAATATTTATATGGTTTTGAAGCAGATGTTAGTATGTTGTTTTAACAAAGCTGCTGTATAAAACTTAAATTGATGGAAAATCCAAAATGTTCGAAACATGCCAAAATGCCACGATTTTGATTGGACAACGGCGAAAACGTCAGAAAAGAAAAAAGGTCTTAATGCTGGGCGGTTATATATAAAAGTTACTAAAGTAAGTTTTACATTTGTGTGTTTTCATCAATAAAACAAATATTTTTAAATTTTACATCAAAATGGCAAAAAATAAACATTTTGAATTTACCATCACTTTAAGAGACATCAAATTCAAAATATAATTTACTATAAAATTAGTATTCAAAATGAAACATTTGCAACATACATTGACTATTATTTTGTTTGTGTTTGCTATTTCTGGAAATTTGGGGCACACGTAAAGGGACATGCATCCCAAAAAAATTATCTCATGATTCAGAAAGAGAATACAATTTTAGACAACTTTCTAATTTACTTCTTTTATCTAATTTGCTTCATTCTTTTGGTATCCTTTGTTGAAGAAGCAGCAATGCACTACTGAAATCTAGCTGAATGCAGTGGGTGAGCCAATAAACATGAGGCATATATGTGCAGCCACCAATCAGCAGCTCCTGAGCCTACCTAGGTATATTTTCAACAAAGTATACCAAGAAAACAAAACAAATTAGATAATAGAAGTAAACTGGAAAGTTGTTTAAACTCTTATGCTCTATCTGAATCATGAAAAAATGTGGGTTCATGTCCCTTTAAAATGATAGTGGATATCAAAATTGCCTCCCCTTTAACATTTTTCCAGCAGTCCATTTTACCTGCTGGAGTGCATTAGATTGCTTACAAATAGCTCAATTATTTATTTATTTTTTCTGACAATTGATAATTTTCCAGATTAAATCTTCACGTATACTCAAAATTTTAATGCAGCCAAAATGGTTATAGAAAGGATACGTAAACAGGAGACATCCAGAAATCCGAAAATATCTGGCTACCAGTATTGGGTGAGAAAGAGCCCAGTACATTTTAATCCCTGCATCAGCTTTAGATACAATGAACTTTTATCTGCCGCTTGCCTGAGTACACTGTCCTTTAAAGCACAGAATCTGAGCTACACCTTTTAGGTGACAGTGGGGCAGTCACAATTTTTACAATAATATCCTACAACAAAAGTATGCAAAACATACTATTATTTCAGTTTAATTTATTCATTTATGGTGAATTGAGTTTCATGTCCTTTTAAACAAAGTGATAAAAAAGAAGGTCACATGCAGCAAAGATATATATAAAATAAAAAACACAATTTATGCTTACCTGATAAATTTCTTTCTCTTGTGGTGTATCCAGTCCACGGATCATCCAATACTTGTGGGATATTCTCATTCCCAACAGGAAGTTGCAAGAGGACACCCACAGCAGAGCTGTAATATAGCTCCTCCCCTAACTGTCATAGCCAGTCATTCGACCGAAAACAAGCCGAGAAAGGAGGAACCATAGGGTGTAGTGGTTACTGTAGTTTAAATTTAAAAATTACCTGCCTTAAAATGACAGGGCGGGCCGTGGACTGGATACACCACAAGAGAAATAAATTTATCAGGTAAGCATAAATTGTGTTTTCTCTTGTAAGGTGTATCCAGTCCACGGATCATCCATTACTTGTGGGATACCAATACCAAAGCTAAAGTACACGGATGAAGGGAGGGACAAGGCAGGAACTTAAATGGAAGGAACCACTGCCTGTAAAACCTTTCTCCCAAATATAGCCTCCGAAGAAGCAAAAGTATCAAATTTGTAAAATTTTGAAAAAGTATGAAGCGAAGACCAAGTCGCCGCCTTGCAAATCTGTTCAACAGAAGCCTCATTTTTAAAGGCCCAAGTGGAAGCCACAGCTCTAGTGGAATGAGCTGTAATCCTTTCAGGAGGCTGCTGTCCAGCAGTCTCATAGGCTAAGCGGATTAAGCTTCTTAGCCAAAAAGAAAAAGAGGTTGCCAAAGCCTTTTGACCTCTCCTCTGTCCAGAGTAGACAACAAACAAAGCAGATGTTTGACAAAAATCTTTAAACCACAGACCACGTCCAGATTGTGTAACACAAGGATGGAACCACAATCTCTTGATTGATATTCTTGTTAGATACCACCTTAGGTAAGAACCCAGGTTTGGTACGCAGGACTACCTTATCCGTATGAAAAATCAGATAAGGAGAATCACATTGTAAGGCAGATAGCTCAGAGAGTCTACGAGCCGAGGAAATAGCTACCAAAAAAAAACAGAATTTATGTTTACCTGATAAATTACTTTCTCCAACGGTGTGTCCGGTCCACGGCGTCATCCTTACTTGTGGGATATTCTCCTCCCCAACAGGAAATGGCAAAGAGCCCAGCAAAGCTGGTCACATGATCCCTCCTAGGCTCCGCCTACCCCAGTCATTCGACCGACGTTAAGGAGGAATATTTGCATAGGAGAAACCATATGTTACCGTGGTGACTGTAGTTAAAGAAAATAAATTATCAGACCTGATTAAAAAAACCAGGGCGGGCCGTGGACCGGACACACCGTTGGAGAAAGTAATTTATCAGGTAAACATAAATTCTGTTTTCTCCAACATAGGTGTGTCCGGTCCACGGCGTCATCCTTACTTGTGGGAACCAATACCAAAGCTTTAGGACACGGATGAAGGGAGGGAGCAAATCAGGTCGCCTAAATGGAAGGCACCACGGCTTGCAAAACCTTTCTCCCAAAAATAGCCTCAGAAGAAGCAAAAGTATCAAATTTGTAAAATTTAGAAAAAGTGTGCAGTGAAGACCAAGTCACTGCCTTACATATCTGATCAACAGAAGCCTCGTTCTTGAAGGCCCATGTGGAAGCCACAGCCCTAGTGGAGTGAGCTGTGATTCTTTCAGGAGGCTGCCGTCCGGCAGTCTCATAAGCCAATCGGATAATGCTTTTAATCCAGAAGGAGAGAGAGGTAGAAGTTGCTTTTTGACCTCTCCGTTTACCAGAATAAACAACAAACAAAGACAAAGTTTGTCTGAAATCCTTAGTAGCTGCTAAGTAAAATTTGAGAGCACGAACTACATCCAAGTTGTGCAACAAACGTTCCTTCTTTGAAACTGGATTAGGACACAAAGAAGGCACAACTATCTCCTGGTTAATGTTTTTGTTAGAAACAACTTTTGGAAGAAAACCAGGTTTAGTACGCAAAACCACCTTATCTGCATGGAACACCAGATAAGGAGAAGAACACTGCAGAGCAGATAATTCTGAAACTCTTCTAGCAGAAGAAATTGCAACCAAAAACAAAACTTTCCAAGATAATAACTTAATATCAACGGAATGTAAGGGTTCAAACGGAACCCCCTAAAGAACTGAAAGAACTAGGTTGAGACTCCAAGGAGGAGTCAAAATTTTGTAAACAGGCTTGATTCTAACCAGAGCCTGAACAAAGGCTAGAACATCTGGCACAGCTGCCAGCTTTTTGTGAAGTAACACAGACAAGGCAGAAATCTGTCCCATCAAGGAACTTGCAGATAATCCTTTTTCCAATCCTTCTCGAAGGAAGGATAGACTCTTAGGAATCTTAACCTTGTCCCAAGGGAATCCTGCAGATTCACACCAACAGATATACCAAATTATGTGGTAATTTTTCTGGTTACAGGCTTTCAGGCCTGAACAAGAGTATTAATAACAGAATCTGAGAACCCTCGCTTTGATAAGATCAAGCGTTCAATCTCCAAGCAGTCAGCTGGAGTGGGTCGAACGGACCTAGAACAAGAAGGTCTCGTCTCAAAGGTAGCTTCCATGGTGGAGCCGATGACATATTCACCAGATCTGCATACCAAGTCCTGCGTGGCCACGCAGGAGCTATCAAAATCACCGACGCCCTCTCCTGATTGATCCTGGCTACCAGCCTGGGGATGAGAGGAAACGGCGGGAACACATAAGCTAGTTTGAAGGTCCAAGGTGCTACTAGTGCATCCACTAGAGCCGCCTTGGGATCCCTGGATCTGTACCCGTAGTAAGGAACTCTGAAGTTCTGACGAGAGGCCATCAGATCCATGTCTGGAATGCCCCACGGTTGAGTGACTTGGGCAAAGATTTCCGGATGGAGTTCCCACTCCCCCGGATGCAATGTCTGACGACTCAGAAAATCCGCTTCCCAATTTTCCACTCCTGGGATGTGGATAGCAGACAGGTGGCAGGAGTGAGACTCCGCCCATAGAATGATTTTGGTCACTTCTTCCATCGCTAGGGAACTCCTTGTTCCCCCCTGATGGTTGATGTATGAACTTGGCCCTTGCTAGCTGAGGCCAAGCTTTGAGAGCATTGAATATCGCTCTCAGTTCCAGAATATTTATCGGTAGAAGAGATTCTACCCGAGACCAAAGACCCTGAGCTTTCAGGGATCCCCAGACCGCGCCCCAGCCCATCAGACTGGCGTCGGTCGTGACAAGGACCCACTCTGGTCTGCGGAAGGTCATCCCTTGTGACAGGTTGTCCAGGGACAGCCACCAACGGAATGAGTCTCTGGTCCTCTGATTTACTTGTATCTTCGGAGACAAGTCTGAATAGTCCCCATTCCACTGACTGAGCATGAACAGTTGTAATGGTCTTAGATGAATGCGCACAAAAGGAACTATGTCCATTGCCGCAACCATCAAACCTATCACTTCCATGCACTGCGCTATGGAAGGAAGAGGAACGGAATGAAGTATCCGACAAGAGTCTAGAAGTTTTGTTTTTCTGGCTTCTGTCAGAAAAATCCTCATTTCTAAGGAGTCTATTATAGTTCCCAAGAAGGGAACCCTCGTTGACGGAGATAGAGAACTCTTTTCCACGTTCACTTTCCATCCGTGAGATCTGAGAAAGGCCAGGACAATGTCCGTGTGAGCCTTTACTTGAGGAAGGGACGACGCTCGAATCAGAATGTCGTCCAATTAAGGTACTACAGCAATGCCCCTTGGTCTTAGCACCGCCAGAAGGGACCCTAGTACCTATGAGAAAATCCTAGGAGCAGTGGCTAATCCGAAAGAAAACGCCACGAACTGGAAATGCTTGTCCAGGAATTCAAACCTTAGGAACCGATGATGTTCCTTGTGGATAGGAATATGTAGATACGCATCCTTGAAATCCACCTTGGTCATGAATTGACCTTCCTGGATGAAAGGAAGGAGTGTTCGAATGGTTTCCATCTTGAACGATGGAACCTTGAGAAACTTGTTCAAGATCTTGAGATCTAAGATTGGTCTGAACGTTCCCTCTTTTTTGGGAACTATGAACAGATTGGAGTAGGACCCCATCCCTTGTTCTCCTAATGGAACAGGATGAATCACTCCCATTTTTAGCAGGTCTTCTACCCAATGTAAGAATGCCTGTCTTCTTATGTGATCTGAAGACAACTGAGACCTGTGGAACCTCCCCCTTGGAGGAAGCCCCTTGAACTCCAGAGAATAACCTTGGGAGACTATTTCTAGCGCCCAAGGATCCAGAACATCTCTTGTCCCAGCCTGAGCGAAGAGAGAGAGTCTGCCCCCCACCAGATCCGGTCCCGGATCGGGGGCCCGCATTTCATGCTGTCTTGGTAGCAGTGGCAGGTTTCCTGGCCTGCTCTTTGTTCCAGCCTTGCATAGGTCTCCAGGCTGGATTGGCTTGAGAAGTATTACCTTCCTGCTTAAAGGACATAGCCCTTGGGGCTGATCCGTTTCTGCGAAAGGGACGAAACTTAGGTTTATTTTTGGTCTTGAAAAGACCTATCCTGAGGAAGGGCGTGGCCCTTGCCCCCAGTGATATCAGAGATAATCTCTTTCAAGTCAGGGCCAAAGAGTGTTTTCCCCTTGAAAGGAATGTCAAGCAATTTGTTCTTGGAAGACGCATCCGCTGCCCAAGATTTTAACCAAAGCGCTCTGCGCCACAATAGCAAACCCAGAATTTTATCGCCGCTAACCTAGCCTATTGCCAGGTGGCGTCTAGGGTGAAAGAATTAGCCAATTTAAGAGCACGAATTCTGTCCATAATCTCCTCATAAGAAGAAGAATTACTAATAATCGCCTTTCCTAGCTCATCAAACTAGAAACACGCGGCTGCAGTGACAGGGACAATGCATGCAATTGGTTGTAGAAGGGAACCTTGCTGAACAAACATCTTTAGCAGACCTTCTAATTTTTTATCCATAGGATCTTGGAAAGCACAACTATCTTCTATGGGTATAGTGGCGCGCTTGTGTAGAGTAGAAACCGCCCCCCTCGACCTTGGGGACTGTCTGCCATCAGTCCTTTCTGGGGTCGACTATAGGAAAACAATTTTATAAATATGGGGGGAGGTACTAAAGGTATACCGGGCCTGTCCCATTCTTCACTAACAATGTACGCCACCCGCTTGGATATAGGAAAAGCTTCGGGGGGCCCCGGGGCCTCTAAGAACTTTTCCATTTTACATAGTGGTTCTGGAATGACCAGATAATCACAATCATCCAAATTGGATAACCCCTCCTTAAGCAGAGCGCGGAGATGTTCCAACTTAAATTTAAAAGTAATCACATCAGGTTCAGCTTATTGAGAAATGTTTCCTGAATCTGAAATTTCTCCCTCAGACAAAACCTCCCTGGCCCCCTCAGACTGGTGTAGGGGCCCTTCAGAAACCATATCATCAGCGTTCTCATGCTCTACAGAATTTTCTAAAACAGAGCAGTCGCGCTTTCACTGATAAGTGGGCATATTGGCTAAAATGTTTTTGATAGAATTATCCATTACAGCCGTTAAATGTTGCATAGTAAGGAGTATTGGCGCACTAGATGTACTAGGGGCCTCCTGTATGGGCAAGACTGGTGTAGACGAAGGAGGGGATGATGCAGTACCATGCTTACTCCCCTCACTTGAGGAATCATCTTGGGCATCATTTTTACTAAAATTTTTTATGACATAAAATACATATAGTTAAATGAGAAGGAACCTTGGTTTCCCCACAGTCAGAACACAATCTATCTGGTAGTTCAGACATTGTAAACAGGCATAAACTTGATAACAAAGCACAAAAAACGTTTTAAAATAAAACCGTTACTGTCACTTTAAATTTTAAACTAAACACACTTTATTACTGCAATTGCGAAAAAGTATGAAGGAATTGTTCAAAATTCACCAAAATTTCACCACAGTGTCTTAAAGCCTTAAAAGTATTGCACACCAAATTTGGAAGCTTTAACCCTTAAAATAACGGAACCGGAGCCGTTTTTATATTTAACCCCTTTACAGTCCCTGGAATCTGCTTTGCTGAGACCCAACCAAGCCCAAAGGGGAATACGATACCAAATGATGCCTTCAGAAAGACTTTTCTGTGTATCAGAGCTCCACACACATGCAGCTGCATGCCATGCTGTCCTCAAAAACAAGTGCGCCATACCGGCGCGAAAATGAGGCTCTGACTATGATTAGGGAAAGCCCCTAAAGAATAAGGTGTCAAAAACAGTGCCTGCCGATATAATCATATCAAAATACCCAGAATAAATGATTCCTCAAGGCTAAATATGTGTTAATAATTAATCGATTTAGCCCAAAAAGAGTCTACAGTCTTAATAAGCCCTTGTGAAGCCCTTATTTACTATCTTAATAAACATGGCTTACCGGATCCCATAGGGAAAATGACAGCTTCCAGCATTACATCGTCTTGTTAGAATGTGTCATACCTCAAGCAGTAAGAGACTGCACACTGTTCCCCCAACTGAAGTTAATTGCTCTCAACAGTCCTGTGTGGAACAGCCATGGATTTTAGTTACGGTGCTAAAATCATTTTCCTCATACAAACAGAAATCTTCATCTCTTTTCTGTTTCTGAGTAAATAGTACATACCAGCACTATTTTAAAATAACAAACTCTTGATTGAATAATAAAAACTACAGTTAAACACTAAAAAACTCTAAGCCATCTCCGTGGAGATGTTGCCTGTACAACGGCAAAGAGAATGACTGGGGTAGGCGGAGCCTAGGAGGGATCATGTGACCAGCTTTGCTGGGCTCTTTGCCATTTCCTGTTGGGGAGGAGAATATCCCACAAGTAAGGATGACGCCGTGGACCGGACACACCTATGTTGGAGAAAAAAAGAACTTTCCAAGATAAAAGTTTGATATCTATGGAATGAAGAGGTTCAAACGGAACTCCTTGAAGAATCTTAAGAACCAAGTTTAAGCTCCATGGTGGAGCAACAGGTTTAAACACAGGCTTGATTCAAACTAAAGCCTGACAAAATGCCTGAATGTCTGGAACATCTGCCAGACGCTAGTGCAAAAGAATAGACAGAGCAAAAATCTGTCCCTTTAAGAAACTATCTGACAATCCTTTTTCCAAACCTTCTTGGAGAAAAGATAAAATCCTAGGAATCCTGACCTTACTCCATGAGTAACCCTTGGATTCACACCAAGAAAGATATCTACGCCATACCTTATGGTAAATTTTCCTGGTGACAGGCTTTCGTGCCTGTATTAAGGTATCAATAACTGACTCAGAGAAGCCACGCTTTGATAAAATCAAGCATTCAATCTCCAGGCAGTCAGCCTCAGAGAAATTAGATTTGGATGGTTGAAAGGACCCTGAAGTAGAAGGTCCTGTCTCAGAGGCAGAGACCATGGTGGAAAGGATGACATGTCCACTAGATCTGCATACCAGGTCCTGCGTGGCGACGCAGGTGCTATCAGAATCACTGATGCTCTCTCCTGCTTGATCTTGGCAATCAGTCGAGGGAGCAGAGGATACGGTGGAAACACATAAGCCAGGTTGAAAGACCAGGGCGCTGCTAGAGTATCTATCAGTGTCGCCTTGGGATCCCTGGAACTGGATCCGTAACACGGAAGCTTGGCGTTCTGGTGAGACGCCATGAGATCCAGTTCTGGTTTGCCCCAACGGAGAATCAGTTGAGCAAATACCTCCGGATGGAGTTCCCACTCTCCCGGATGAAAAGTCTGACGACTTAGAAAATCCGCCTCCCAGTGCTCTACACCTGGGATATGGATAGCTGATAGGTGGCAAGAGTGAATCTCTGCCCAGTGAATTATTTTTGAAACTTCTAACATCTCTAGGGAACTTCTTGTTCCCCCTCGATGGTTGATGTAAGCTACAGTCGTGATGTTGACCGACTGAAATATGATGTACCTCAGAGTTGCTAACTGAGGCCAAACCTGAAGAGCCTTGAATATCGCTCTTAGTTCCAGAATATTTATTGGAAGGAGAGACTCCTCCTGAGTCCACGATCCCTGAGCCTTCAGGGAGTTCCAGACTGCACCACAACCTAGAAGGCTGGCATTTGTTGTTACAATAGTCCAATCTGGCCTGGGAAGGTCATACCTTTGGACAGATGGACCCGAGATAGCCACCAGGGAAGAGGATCCCTGGTCTCTTGGTCCAGATTCAGTTGAGGGGCCAAATCTGTGTAATCCCCGCTCCACTGACTGAGCCTGCATAGTTGCAGCGGTCTGAGATGTAAGCGTGCAAACGGCACTATGTCCATTGCCGCTACCATTAAGCCGATTACTTCCATACACTGAGCCACCAAAGGGCGCGGAATGGAATGAAGAACCCGACAGGAATTTAGAAGCTTTGATAACCTGGACTCCGTCAAGGTAAATTTTCATTTCTACAGAATCTATCAGAGTCCCTAGAAAGGAAACTCTTGTGAGTGGGGATAGAGAACACTTTTCCTCGTTCACTTTCCACCCATGCGACCTCAGAAATGCCAGTACTACGTCCGTATGAGACTTGGCAATTTGGAAGTTTGACGCCTGTATCAGGATGTCGTCTAAATAAGGGGCTACTGCTATGCCCCGCGGCCTTAGGACCGCCAAAAGCGACCCTAGAACCTTTGTAAAGATTCTTGGGGCTGTAGCTAATCCAAAGGGAAGAGCTACAACTGGTAATGCTTGTCTTGAAAGGCAAACCTGAGAAACCGATGATGATATTTGTGTATCGGAATGTGTAGATAAGCATCCTTTAGATCCACTGTAGTCATATATTGACCCTCCTGGATCAGTGGTAGGATGGTACGAATAGTTTCCTTCTTGAATGACGGAACTTTGAGGAATTTGTTTAAGATCTTTAGATCCAAAATCGGTCTGAAGGTTCCCTCTTTTTTGGGAACCACAAACAGATTTGAGTAAAAACCCTGTTCCTGTTCCTCCTTTGGAACTGGATGGATCACTCCCATAACTAGGAGGTCTCGTACACAGTGTAAGAATGCCTCACTCTTTATCTGGTTTGCAGATAATTGTGAAAGGTGAAATCTCCCATTTGGGGGGGAAGCTTTGAAGTCCAGAAGATATCCCTGGGATATAAATTTCCAACGCCCAGGGATCCTGAACATCTCTTGCCCACACCTGGGCGAAGAGTGAAAGTCTGCCCCCTACTAGATCCGTTACCGGATAGGGGGTCGTTCCTTCATGCTGTCTTAGAGGCAGCAGCAGGCTTTTTGGCCTGCTTACCTTTTTTCCAGGTCTGGTTTGGTCTCCAGACCGTCTTGGATTGAGCAAAAGTTCCCTCTTGTTTATTATTAGAGGAAGTTGATGCCGCACCTGCCTTGAAGTTTCGAAAGGCACGAAAATTAGACTGTTTGGCCCTAGATTTGGACCTGTCCTGAGGAAGGGCACAACCTTTTCCTCCCGTGATATCAGCAATAATCTCCTTCAAACCAGGCCCGAATAGGGTCTGCCCCTTGAAGGGAATGTTAAGTAGCTTAGATTTTAAAGTCACGTCAGCTGACCATGATTTAAGCCATAGCGCTCTGCGCGCCTGTATAGCAAAACCAGAATTCTTAGCTGTTAGTTTATTCAAATGAACAATGGCATCAGAAATAAAATAATTGGCTAGCTTAAGTGCTCTAAGTTTGCCAAGTATGTCATCCAATGGAGTCTCTACCTGTAAAGCCTCTTCCAGAGACTCAAACCAGTACGCCGCAGCAGCAGTGACAGGGGCAATGCATGCAATGGGCTGTAGGATAAAACCTTGTTGAATAAATATTTTCTTAAGGTAACCTTCTAATTTTTTATCCATTGGCTCTTAAAAAGCACAACTGTCCTCGACAGGGATAGTAGTACGCTTTGCTAGAGTAGAAACTGCTCCCTCCACCTTAGGGACTGTCTGCCATAAGTCCCGTGTGGTGGCGTCTATTGGAAAACATTTTTCTAAAAATAGGAGGGGAAGAGAACGGCACACCTGGTCTATACCATTCCTTATTAATAATTTCTGTAAACCTTTTAGGTATTGGAAAAACATCAGTACACACCGGCACTGCAAAGCATTTATCCAGTCTACAAAATTTCTCTGGCACTGCAATGGTATCACAGTCATTCAGAGCAGCTAAAACCTCCCTAAGTAACACGCGGAGGTGTTCAAGCTTAAATTTAAATGTAGAAATATTAGAATCAGGTATCTTTCCTGAGTCATTAACATCACCCACTGACTGAAGCTCTCCTTCCTCAGCTTCTGCATATTGTGAGGCAGTATCAGACATGGTTCTTAAAGCGTCAGTATGCTCTGCATTTTGTCTCACCCCAGAGCTATCTCGCTAACCTCTAAGTTCAGGTAGTCTGGCTAATACCGCTGACAGTGTATTATCCATGACTGCCGCCATGTCTTGTAAAGTAAACGCTATGGGCGCCCTAGATGTACTTGGCGCCATTTGAGCGTGAGTCCCTTGGGCGGGAGTCAAAGGGTCTGACACGTGGGGAGAGTTAGTCGGCATAACTTTCCCCTCGTCAGATTCCTCTGGTGATAATTTTTTTAAAAACAGAATATGATCTTTATTGCACACTTGGTACACATTCTAATTTTTACAGTGTATGTAATAGGCTAGCAGAGCATTGCATCCACTTGCAAATGGATGATTAACCCCTTAGTTCAAAAAACGGATCAAAAAAACGAAATAGACTTTTTTTTTTTTTTTTTTTTTTTAACAGTCACAACCAACTGCCACAGCAAGCTGTGGTCCTACCTTCCCCAATAAACGACTTTGGAAAGCCTTTGAGCCCTTTAGAGATGTCCTATAGTATACAGGGGACTCCTGAGGGAAGCTGGATGTCACAGTTTGTAATTTTAACTGCACCAACTGTAACTTTTATACTATAACAGTGGAAAGCCTCAGTAAAACTGTTTCTAGTCAAAATTTAAGCCAGCCATGTGGAAAAAACTAGGCCCCAATAAAGTTTTATCACCAATGCATATATAAAAACGATTAAACATGCCAGCAAACGTTTATATTGCAATATCATAAGGGTATTACCCCTGGGAGTAAGCATGATACCAGTCGTTATTAAATCACTTTATTCAGGCTTAACTTACATTAATCCGGTATCAGCAGCATTTTCTAGTGTTTTCCATCTCTAGAAAAAATTATGACTGCACATACCTGATAGCAGAATAAACTGCACGCCAATCTCTCGCTGAAGTTACCTCATCTGTGTAATCCTCTCAGACATATGTGAGAATAGCAATGGATCTTAGTTACAACCTGCTAAGATCATAGAAACCTCAGGCAGATTCTTCTTCTATTTACTGCCTGAGATAAAATAGCACAACTCCGGTACTATTTAAAAATAACAAACTTATGATTGAAGAAAATAAACTAACTATATTTAACCACTCTCTCCTACAACATCCTAGCTTGTTGAGAGTTGCAAGAGAATGACTGGGTATGACAGTTAGGGGAGGAGCTATATTACAGCTCTGCTGTGGGTGTCCTCTTGCAACTTCCTGTTGGGAATGAGAATATCCCACAAGTAATGGATGATCCGTGGACTGGATACACCTTACAAGAGAAATGGGCTTCGGATATGCATAAAACAATTTCAGTAAATACCACAAAAAAAATAAATAAAATGTTTTTCTACTTATCTGGCAGGCATGGGGTTAAGTTTGTAAACTGTACTTAAAATGTAACCAACAGAATAATAGAGTTCTTACAGGGAACAAAATCCAATTGCAAATACACCTCATAATGCAAGCAGAATGGCTAATTAGACCAAATTACTCTAAAAATACATCATTAGCAAGCACGCTTTTATCATATGAAGAGTAAACTGTGTAAACAATTATTCGTTTAAATTGCATAATGTTGTCACATTAACATTAAAACAAAAATGACACCTTCATAGCCCAGAAATCTGCAGTGTTGTTTAGAGTCTTCAGTAGCAGTATTAATTAGAAGCCAAAAAAAAAAAAATTACCAATTAGCACGTTTCAATTAGACTTAATTCAGCAAGTAGAGTATAAATCTTTCATTACCTTGGCGACCCTCATCATTGGTAAACAAACCGCCATCGCTGCTGCTTATGCTGCTCGATTCGCTGTAATAAAAAAAAAAAAAGAAATGAAAAATGAGTTTTCATACACACTAAAAATAAAAATATCAGCTGTTCTTTTTGTTTAGAAAGACAAGAAACTGAAAAGCAGAAATGAAATTTGTTAGTAATCACACTGAAAATGCCATGGTTTTATGAACTACTGAGCGTATTATTTTTGGCACATAAAACCTCGGGAATCTAATAGGACACTGACAGGCAGCCAGATGCGACTGTATGAAGGTGCTGACACAAGTGATGCATTTTATTATTTCGCTCCCATCAAACGCTTGCTGCTCCTATCTAATACCATACAATTTAGTTTGATCCCAGAACACCACTGCTCAAGGAAATGGCAGAAATTCCAGTCAGGAAGTAGTGCAAAATATCGCTTCAGTCTATAAAATGATAGCTCTCAATGCAAAAATATATTTTGTTGTAACAAGGACTAAAAAGAACATTTAAATCAGTTATGTAAAAGGTTTTTATGTTAACAGACATTAAATAAAAAAAACAATTGGTCTTTCCTGAGCAGAAGCATGTTTTTGTGTTACCAATATACCTTAAAGGGATACAGAACCCATTTTTTTTTTTCTTTCATGATTCAGATAGAGCATGCAATTTTAAGCAATGTTCTAATTGACCCCTTTTATCAATTTTTCTTCATTCTCTTACTATCTTTATTTGAAAAAGCAGGAATGTAAGTATAGGAGCCGGCCCATTTTTGGTTCAGAGCCCTGGATAGTGATTGGTGGCTACATTTATACACCAACCAGCAAGAGATACCCAGGTGCTGAACCAAAGATAGGCAGGTTTATAAGCTTACAATCCTGCTTTTTCAAATAAAGATACCAAGAGAATGAAGAAAAATTGTTAATAGGAGAAAATTAAAAAGTTGCTTAAAACTGCATGCTCTATCTGAATCATGAAAGGAAAAAAAATGGGTTCAATATCCCTTTAAAGTTCATTAAACTCACCATGTTATGTTCATTTTTTTTTCTCCTACACCTGCAGCCATTCTTTTATTTTAATGTCTTACAGAATCCAGGTAGAAAAGCTTTGAATCTGTATACTGGGCGCCACCATCTTGGTACACCTGTATTGTTGCATCCTGTGACAGACGCAGTACGCTTTCAGATCAGTGACATTGCCAGCTGTATCTTGCACTTTGGGTTAGCTTGCACAAAAGAGGGCACTCAAGTTGAGGGACACTCAAGTCAAATTAAACTTTAATGTTTCAGATAGAGCAGCAATTTTAAAGAACTTTCCAATTTACTTTTATTAACAAAATGTGCACAGTCTTTTTGTATTTACACTTTTTGAGTCACCAGCTCTTACTGAGCATGTGCAAGAATTCATGTAATATAACATTACGTATATGCCTTTATGATTGGCTGATGGCTGTCACATGATACAGGAGGAGTGGAAATAGACATAACTGAAATTTGTTAGAATGTTGGGTTTCACATCCCTTTAACCAGCACTTTTAAAGGTTTAAAATAAGAGCATAGCTTTGAAGAGGGCTGCAGGAAAAACAATAGCTTGGTGATTAGTTACCAGGGTAGTGCAGTTGTACCAACCAGTATAATGTCCCTTTAAATGGCCGTTATAGTAATAAAATAGAATTTCTAATTCTTTAGAGCTACCATCTTATCAAGAGACCCGCGCATTGTTGGTCCTAAGCGGAAGCGGTTGCTGATCCAATCAGCAGCACTAGTCAGACAGCTGGGTTGTGCCACTAGCACCGCTGAATGGATTAGAAGCGGTTTCTACTCAGAACCTACAGTGCTCTGAATGCTCCGATCAATACTTTAACTATGTGTTTAACCCCTCTAAAATACCCACACGCACATCAAGCGATTTTTAAAGCGCCATAGACACGCTGGCACATGGGTTTGTTGGCTTCTGATGTAAGACATAATGAGCTTGCCATCGCACACACACATTGCCTCCTGTGGCATTATCCCCCGAAAAGTAATTCTGCCTCATGGGTCTATGAGGACAAGAAGCCTCATGTTGCTAAAGCCTTACAGTTACAGAGACATAAAAGTAAATACAAAATAGACATCAGTGCATTTTAAATTCAATTTGAAGCATTTTTTTGCAAGGTGCTTAATTTTTCCAAAAATGATTCTTTGAAAAGGTGCATGTACTCGGCCAACTAAGCTTTTGACAAGTTTTCAAATGACCATTTTTAAAAAAAATATAGGAATTTTAGGAAAAATACTTATAATGGAATATGAAATATACAGAGCACATTCATTTTGTATTTTGCCTCCTTTAAACACCAGGGTTTAGATTACAAGTGGAGCAGTAAAAAATTGCACCCCCGCAAATGGGTAAATTTGTCCGTTTGCGGGAACGCGATAATTAACCAGCCATTACTAGTGGCTGGTTATTGGTAGCAATTAGTAGGGATGCACCGAAACTTCGGTCGCAAATGGCATTTTTGGCTATTTTGTTTGTTTTTGCCTGTTATTTTCGGTAAAATTATTGTGTAGCATATTTCAAATTTCATTTCTTGGGGGGACTTCCGGGCAGCGGCCATATTCAGTCGCACATCTGCGTGCTGCTCCAGCTTTTCAGAATTACCTTCACAAGATCACCTTGTAAACGCATCAATCACACAAATATTAAGCAGATCTGAATCCTACTACAAGTAGTGTATATAACTAGCTCGATATTACCAAGATTGCTGTTAGCATCAGTGCCCGGAGCAACTTTGCGGCTTAGGCCTCTTCATATCCCCCCGGCGGGGAACACTTTTCCCTGTCGTTAAGCGGCACAAAGCAAGTGCTAAACTACAGCCAGGCTCTACCTTTCAATCCTGGGGACGAATATGCAGCACCTTCAAGAAGCGATTGGCTTACTTTTAGAGGAGCATTTCCTTAGACTATATGCCTCTGTGGATCGGTGTTTCAGCGTCACAGAGATCCCTACCTATGATTCTGCCATTGCTGCAGAGGAGACCAATGGAGGACTTATAGTTCAGCAAGAAACTTGTGCACCGACTCTTTGCTGTTTAAACCCAACTGTGTCGGATAGCCGGACACCGGAGCTGCCCATAAAACCTAGTGAGGGCGATATCCCTGACAAACCTCACCCAGAGAACATTGCATCCTTTGATCGTGCTGCAGATCCCCACGCTGCCAAATGTCATATTATTCTTCTCAATGCACCGATAACGGAGCTGCGCAACTTTCCTCCTTTCTACTTGACACAAAGCAGTTGGAATGCAGCTAGTTTGAGTTTGGACTATACGGAGGCTTTGGTAATGAGAAGACATTGCTGTGCCGTGTCTTTGGGACATATTACTGCTGTGTTTGACATTGCATGGCGTTCCGGTATAGGATGAGGACAAAATATTATACAAGTGGCTGAGATATGGGAGACAATGAGAACGAAGTTTTTCACCACTATATATCTCGAGTCGCATACGGACAACCATGGCAGCTGCTGTTCTCTTATTGCTATCCTATAGGAACTTTATTTTGTAGCTAAGCTTGGTTTACCTGTTCCAGCCTAAATACACAAGCACCCTTATGGCGGCACCTAAGCCTGAGGTTTGGGGGACGATATGTGTTTGGGCGCTGCTGTATGTATCTGATCCTCATCTGAGAACTATGTGTATAACTCTTCTTTTTTAAATACTCGCAGCTAGTGTATTGATTAACTTTTGTAATTAGTATAGATACAAAACAGGCATATGTTGTGTTAACACATTTTCACTGTTGGTATTCCCGCCCTAGGAAAATAGAGACCAGTCAGAACATTTTCTATATACGTTTAATGGTTACCTTATTATGTTATTGGACCGTGTGGGCTTACATTTTTGCTCGGTCTGTATTTCTCACCCCTATGCTTTACTATACCAATGCTGAGCTGTCGGAGGCCGAGACAGCAAAGGCATGCTCACCTTCTCTATTGCCTTAATTTTTGGGGGATTAACATGATATCTTTACATGGTGAACAAGATATCTTACTAAGTGTATAACTACCGGTTTTATTTTTGCAATGCCTTTTCCTGTATCATACTGCTCCCTTATAAACCTGTTTGTACACATGGTTCCCATTTAACAAGTTCATAATAGGTCTCATAGTCTATTCATTTAACATACACTGACCTAGCTCCTGCAAATTTCGGAATGATATTAATTTCGCCCTAGTATTAGGTAATTTACTTTCATCAAAGCTAGCCTCCAATTTTGCAAATGTATCAATCTCCTCATTACATAGATTATTGGGTCCATAATTGACTTTAACACATTATGTCTCCTTGCTATTCTTATTTTCAAAGTTGTCAGCTTACTATGACACCTTCTGTAGATAGTTAAGAGCCCTGATGTAACCAACATTTGTTTTTGTGCCTTTCGGTGGTGGTTTAGGTTCATAGGGCCCCCAGATAAGAGTCTGTTATTAAATTAGACTGCTTGGTTGTAGTTGTAGTTTCAAAGATCAACCACACAGATCATTTCTACATAAGACTTTACTAATTTTATATACAAAAAAGAGGTTCTCATTTAGAGATCCAAAAGTGGTCTCTTCACTAGAAATAGCCCCCTATCTAAGGTTGTGAGTTTATAACTGAGGTCCATGAGTGACCTTTTCTAACATCTAGGGGACCCACAGAATAATAGGCATTATCCTTGCATACTATGTTTTTGAATTTTCTTCTTAGAAATGTACTTACAGAATTGTACTATATAATCCCTGCATTCTATTATTATTGTGTTTTGTTTGTCATATTTCTTGGATGCCTTTTTCAGAACCTCAATAAAAAAAAAAAAAATTCATTTCTTGACTTACTGTTTTGCATATAATAATAGATTTCTAGGACTATACTTAGTTGGATAATTGGTAAAAAAAAACTGTTAAATCTGATTCTGTTACACAGAAATAAATAAAGAATAATGCAGTATATTGATATGTAATATGGTTTTAAGGAGGGATGCACCGCAATTTTGGTTGCAGAAACATTTTGGCCCGAAAATGGCATTATTGTTTTTTTTCTCCTTTTTTTTTTTTTAAATAAAAATATTGTGCTGATTTTAAGACTGCTAACCAAGCCCCAAAGTTTTAGACATATACTGATGTATACAGACTTCAGATTGCTTCTGTTTGAATAATGGGTCTTTTGATATGTAGGGGAGGGGGTTGTCTGCTCTCAACCCCTTTCAGTGGGTGTCCCAGCTTAATATCTCATAAACAGTGCTAAATTGGGAGCTTCTAAGTTAGTTTATTACATACAGTTAAATGACAATTGGTGTATACAGTCCCTTTAATATGTGTATAAACACATATCACTACTTACACCTTTCACTGGCGCTGAAGTTCTGATGCTGTCTCTGACCACATCAGAATGAGGCTCCCATAGGAGGCTATGGAAGCACGCTCTCGTGAGCGCAATGCTTCTCAGCAATGCGAACGCAAGGTTGCATTTGCATTGCTGAAAACTTGCAATACCAGCGCACATTATGTGTTGGTATTACACTGTGAAGCGCAAATATCACTTTCATCAAATCGATATTTAGCGCTCCATTTGTAATATAGCCCTAGGCATTTAAAGGGACATTACACTCCTTAATATTGTAATATGGTTAATTATGCCAAGAAAAAAAACTTAGTATTATATTTTATTTATTTACCCTCTCTTCCTGTAATTTAAATGAAACAGAATTTATGCTTACCTGATAAATTACTTTCTCCAACGGTGTGTCCGGTCCACTGCGTCATCCTTACTTGTGGGAATATCTCTTCCCCAACAGGAAATGGCAAAGAGTCCCAGCAAAGCTGGCCATATAGTCCCTCCTAGGCTCCGTCCACCCCAGTCATTCGACCGACGGACAGGAGGAAAAATATAGGAGAAACCATATGGTACCGTGGTGACTGTAGTTAGAGAAAATAATTCATCAGACCTGATTAAAAAAAAACAGGGCGGGCCGTGGACCGGACACACCGTTGGAGAAAGTAATTTATCAGGTAAGCATAAATTCTTTTTTCTCCAACATTGGTGTGTCCGGTCCACGGCGTCATCCTTACTTGTGGGAACCAATACCAAAGCTTTAGGACACGGATGAAGGGAGGGAGCAAATCAGGTTACCTAAACGGAAGGCACCACGGCTTGCAAAACCTTTCTCCCAAAAATAGCCTCCGAAGAAGCAAAAGTATCAAATTTGTAAAATTTGGCAAAAGTGTGCAGTGAAGACCAAGTCGCTGCCTTACATATCTGATCAACAGAAGCCTCGTTCTTGAAGGCCCATGTGGAAGCCACAGCCCTAGTGGAGTGAGCTGTGATTCTTTCAGGAGGCTGCAGTCCGGCAGTCTCGTAAGCCATTTGGATGATGCTTTTAAGCCAAAAGGAAAGAGAGGTAGAAGTCGCTTTTTAACCTCTCCTTTTACCAGAATAGACGACAAACAGAGAAGATGTTTGTCTGAAATCTTTTGTAGCTTCTAAATAGAATTTTAGAGCACGGACTACGTCCAAATTGTGTAACAAGCGTTCCTTCTTTGAAACTGGATTCGGACACTATCTCCTGGTTAATATTTTTGTTAGAAACAACCTTTGGAAGGAAACCAGGCTTAGTACGCAAAACCACCTTATCTGCATGGAACACCAGATAGGGCGGAGAACACTGCAGAGCAGATAACTCTGAAACTCTTCTAGCAGAAGAAATTGCAACCAAAAACAAAACTTTCCAAGATAACAACTTAATATCTATGGAATGTAGAGGTTCAAACGGAACCCCTTGAAGAACTGAAAGAACTAGATTTAAACTCCAGGGAGGAGTTAAAGGTCTGTAAACAGGCTTGATCCTAACCAGAGCCTGAACAAATGCTTGAACATCTGGCATAGCTGCCAATCGTTTGTGTAGTAAGACAGATAAAGCAGAAATCTGTCCCTTTAGAGAACTCGCAGATAATCCTTTATCCAAACCTTCTTGTAGAAAGGAAAGAATCTTAGGAATTTTTACCTTATTCCAAGGGAATCCCTTGGATTCACACCAGCAGATATATCTTTTCCATATTTTATGGTAAATCTTTCTAGTTACCGGTTTTCTGGCCTGAGTATCAATCACCGACTCTGAAAACCCACGCTTTGATAGAATCAAGCGTTCAATCTCCAAGCCGTCAGCTGGAGGGAGACCAGATTTGGATGTTCGATTGGACCCTGAAAAAGAAGGTCCTGTCTCAAAGGTAGCTTCCATGGTGGAACCGATGACATATTCACCAGGTCTGCATACCAAGTCCTGCGTGGCCACGCAGGAGCTATCAAGATCACCGAGACCCTCTCCTGTTTGATCCTGGCTACCAGCCTGGGAATGAGAGGAAACGGTGGGAACACATAAGCTAGGTTGAAGGCGCTACTAGTGCATCCACTAGAGTCGCCTTGGGATCCCTGGATCTGGACCCGTAGCAAGGAACCTTGAAGTTCTGACGAGACGCCATCAGATCCATGTCTGGAATGCCCCATAATTGAGTCAACTGGGCAAAAATCTCCGGGTGGAGTTCCCACTCCCCCGGATGGAATGTCTGACGACTCAGATAATCCGCTTCCCAGTTTTCCACACCTGGGATGTGGATCGCAGAAAGATGGCAGGAGTGATTCTCCGCCCATTGTATTATTTTGGTTACTTCTTTCATCGCCAGGAAACTCCTTGTTCCCCCCTGATGATTGATATACGCAACAGTCGTCATGTTGTCTGATTGGAATCTTATGAATCTGGCCTTTGCAAGCTGAGGCCAAGCCCTGAGAGCATTGAATATCGCTCTTAGTTCCAGAATGTTTATCGGGAGAAGAGACTCTTCCCGAGACCATAGTCCCTGAGCTTTCAGGGATTCCCAGACCGCACCCCAGCCCACTAGACTGGCGTCGGTCGTGACAATGACCCACTCTGGTCTGCGGAAGCTCATTCCCTGGGATAGGTGGTCCAGGGACATCCACCAACGGAGTGAATCTCTGGTCTTCTGATCTACTTGAATCACTGGAGACAAGTCTGTATAGTCCCCATTCCACTGTTTCAGCATGCACAGTTGTAATGGTCTTAGATGAATTCGCGCAAAAGGAACTATGTCCATTGCTGCAACCATCAACCCTACTACTTCCATGCACTGAGCTATGGAAGGACGTGGAACAGAATGAAGAACTTGACAAGCGCTTAGAAGTTTTGACTTTCTGACATCTGTCAGAAAGATCCTCATTTCTAAGGAATCTATTATTGTTCCCAGGAAGGGAACTCTTGTTGACGGAGACAGAGAACTTTTTTCTATGTTCACCTTCCATCCGTGAGATCTGAGAAAGGCCAGAACGATGTCCGTATGAGCCTTTGCTTTTGAAAGGGACGACGCTTGTATTAGAATGTCGTCCAAGTATGGTACTACTGCAATGCCCCTCGGTCTTAGAACCGCTAGAAGGGACCCGAGTACCTTTGTGAAAATCCTTGGAGCAGTGGCTAATCCGAATGGGAGGGCCACAAACTGGTAATGTTTGTCCAGAAAGGCGAACCTTAGGAACTGATGATGTTCTTTGTGGATAGGAATATGTAGGTACGCATCCTTTAGATTCACGGTAGTCATAAATTGACCTTCCTGGATAGTGGGTAGAATCGTTCGAATGGTTTCCATTTTGAACGATGGTACCCTGAGAAATTTGTTTAGGATCTTTAAATCCAGAATTGGTCTGAAGGTTCCCTCTTTTTTGGGAACTACGAACAGATTTGAGTAAAATCCCATTCCTTGTTCCGTCATTGGAACTGGGTGTATCACTCCCATCTTTAGCAGGTCTTCTACACAATGTAAGAACACCTGTCTCTTTATTTGGTTTGAGGATAAGTGAGACATGTGGAACCGTCCCCTTGGGGGTAGTTCCATGAATTCTAGAAGATAACCCTGAGAAACTATTTCTAGCGTCCAGGGATCCTGAACATCTCTTGCCCAAGCCTGAGCAAAGAGAGAGAGTCTGCCCCCCACTAGATCCGGTCCCGGATCGGGGGCTACTCCTTCATGCTGTTTTGTTAGCGGTAGCAGGCTTCTTGGTCTGCTTACCCTTGTTCCAGCCTTGCATCGGTTTCCAGGCTGGTTTGGACTGTGAGGCATTACCCTCTTGCTTAGAGGATGCAGAATTAGAGGCCGGTCCGTTCCTGAAATTACGAAATAACGAAAATTAGACTTATTCTTGGCCTTGAAAGGCCAATCTTGTGGGAGGGCGTGGCCCTTTCCCCCAGTGATGTCTGAGATAATCTCTTTCAATTCTGGTCCAAAGAGAGTTTTACCCTTGAAGGGGATGTTAAGCAATTTTGTCTTGGATGATACATCCGCTGACCAAGACTTTAGCCAAAGCGCTCTGCACGCCACAATTGCAAACCCTGAATTTTTCGCCGCTAATCTAGCTAATTGCAAAGCGGCATCTAAAATAAAAGAGTTAGCCAACTTAAGTGCGTGAACTCTGTCCATAACCTCCTCATATGGAGTCTCTCTACTGAGCGACTTTTCTAGTTCCTCGAACCAGAACCACGCTGCTGTAGTGACAGGAACAATGCACGAAATGGGTTGTAGAAGGTAACCTTGCTGTACAAAAATCTTTTTAAGCAAACCTTACAATTTTTTATCCATAGGATCTTTGAAAGCACAACTATCTTCTATAGGAATAGCAGTGCGCTTGTTTAGAATAGAAACTGCCCCCTCGACCTTAGGGACTGTCTGCCATAAGTCCTTTCTGGGGTCGACCATAGGAAATAATTTCTTAAATATAGGAGGGGGAACAAAAGGTATGCCGGGCTTCTCCCACTCCTTATTCACTATGTCCGCCACCCGCTTGGGTATAGGAAAAGCGTCGGGGTGCACCGGAACCTCTAGGAACTTGTCCATCTTGCATAATTTTTCTGGAATGACCAAGTTGTCACAATCATCCAGAGTAGATAACACCTCCTTAAGCAGTGCGCGGAGATGTTCTAATTTAAATGTCACAACATCAGGTTCAGCCTGTTGAGAAATTTTTTCTGAATCTGAAATTTCCCCATCTGACAAAACCTCCCTCATGGCCCCTTCAGATTGGTGTGAGGGTATGACAGAACAATTATCATCAGCGCCCTCCTGCTCTTCAGTGTTTAAAACAGAGCAATCGCGCTTTCTCTGATATGCAGGCATTTTGGATAAAATATTTGCTATGGAGTTATCCATTACAGCCGTCAATTGTTGCATGGTAATAAGCATTGGCGCGCTAGAAGTACTAGGGGCCTCCTGCGTGGGCAAAACTGAGGAATCTTCTTGGGCAATTTCATTATTTGTGGCAGTACTGTCCTTACTTTGTTTGGACGCTATGGCACAATTATCACACAATTTTGAAGGGGGAGACACATTGGCTTTCATACATATAGAACATAGCTTATCTGAAGGCACAGACATGTTAAACAGGCTTAAACTTGTCAATAAAGCACAAAAACCGTTTTAAAACAAAACCGTTACTGTCTCTTTAAATTTTAAACAGAGCACACTTTATTACTGAATATGTGAAAATATATGAAGGAATTGTTCAAAATTTACCAACATTTCACCACAGTGTCTTAAAGCATTAAAAGTATTGCACACCAATTTACAGAGCTTTAACCCTTAAAATAACGAAACCGGAGCCGGTTACAGATTTAACCCCTATACAGTCCCAGCTACAGCCTTTGCTGTGACTTTACCAAGCCCAGAGGGGAATACGATACCAAACGACGCCTTCTAGGAACTTTTCCAACTACTCTCAGGTCCTCACACATGCATCTGCATGTCTTGCACTCAAAAACAACTGCGCAGTAATGGCGCGAAAATGAGGCTCAGCCTACAACTGGGAAGGCCCTTCCTGACTGGAAAAGGTGTCTAACATAGTGCCTGACGTTAAAAAACGTTCCCCAAGTTTATAAGTGTGAATTATCAGCATAAAACATGTATAAAATGTCCAAATAAAGCAATCGATTTAGCACATAAAAGTGTCTACCAGTTTTATAGCCCATATTAAGCCCTTTATTCTGTTTGAGATTAAGAAAATGGCTTACCGGTCCCCATGAGGGGAAATGACAGCCTTCCAGCATTACACAGTCTTGTTAGAAATATGGCTAGTCATACCTTAAGCAGAAAAGTCTGCTGTTTCCCCCAACTGAAGTTACTTCATCTCAACAGTCCTATGTGGAAACAGCAATCGATTTTAGTTACTGTCTGCTAAAATCATCTTCCTCTCACAAACAGAAATCTTCATCTTTTTCTGTTTCAGAGTAAATAGTACATACCAGCACTATTTTAAAATAACAAACTCTTGATAGTAGAATAAAAAAACTACAACTAAACACCACATACTCTTAACCATCTCCGTGGAGATGTTGCCTGTGCAACGGCAAAGAGAATGACTGGGGTGGGCGGAGCCTAGGAGGGACTATATGGCCAGCTTTGCTGGGACTCTTTGCCATTTCCTGTTGGGGAAGAGATATTCCCACAAGTAAGGATGACGCCGTGGACCGGACACACCAATGTTGGAGAAATTAACCCCACATTTTTCTTTCATGATTCAGATAGAGCATGCAATTTTAAGCAACTTTCTAATTTACTCTTATTATCAATTTTTCTTTGTTCTCATGTTATCTTGATTTGAAAAGGCAGTAATAAAAGTTCTGAAGCCGGCCCATTTTAAGTTCAGCACCTTGGTAGAGCTTGCTGATTGGTTTGCTAAATTTAGCCACAAATCAGCAAGTGCTACCCAGGTGCTGAACAAAAAATGGTCCGGCTCTAAAGCTTACAGTACTGCTTTTTCAAATCAAGATAACATGAGAACAAAGAAAAATTGATAATAGGAGTAAATTAGAAAGGTGCTTAAATTCTCATGCTATATCTGAATCATGAATAAAAAAAATAGGTTTAGTATCCCTTTAAAAAGAACCATTTAATATATTATAATTGAATAATCAAAAAAAATAATACAATCAATGCAATAGCACTTACTGAATTTCAAATGAGCAACATATTTTTTTTTCTAAAAAAAACTAAATTCATGGTTACCTGATAAATGTATTTATTTCTTGACACGGTGAGTCCACGGATCATCAATTACTATTGGGAATATCACTCCTGGCCAGCAGGAGGAGGCAAAGTGCACCACAGCAAAGCTGTTAAGTATCACTTCCCTTCCCACAAACCCCAGTCATTGGACCGAAGGAAAAGGAGAGAAAGGAAATAACACAAGGTGCAGAGGTGCTTGAGGTTAATATAAAAAAACCTGTCTGAGAAAGCAGGGAGGGCCGTGGACTCACCGTGTCAAGAAAGAAATACATTTATCAGGTAAGCATACATTTTTGTTTTCTTTCTTAAGATACGGTGAGTCCACAGATCATCAAATACTGTTGGGAATCAATATCCAAGATAGAGGACACAGATGATAAGGGAGGGCAAGACAGGTAACCTAATCAGAAGGCACTGCAGAACCTTTCTACCAAAAGAAGCCTCAAAAGTATCAAATTTATAGAATTTAGAAAACGTTTGCAAAAAAGACCAAGTTGCAGCCCTACAAATCTGATCTACAGAGGCCTCGTTCTTAAAGGCCCAAGAAGACACCGCCCTAGTGGAGTGAGCTGTAATTCTCTAAGGAGGCTGATGTCCAGCAGTCTCATAAGCCATACGAATAACACTTCTGAACTAGAGAGAAAGAGAAGTGGCAGTAGCTTTCTGGCCTTTATGTTTACCAGAAAAGCAAACAAACAATGCAGAAGACAGACAAAAGTCCTTCGTAGCCTGCAAATAAAATTTAAGAGCCTGCACATCTAAGTTGTGCAACAAACGTTCTTTATGAGAAGAAGGATTAGGACAGAGAGAAGGAACAACAATTTCCTGATTAATATTTCTGTCTGAAACAACCTTAGGAAGAAACCCAAACTTGGTACGGAGAACAGCCTTATCTGCATGAAATATGAGATAACGAGAATCACACTGCAATGTTGAGAGTTCAGAAACCCTCAGAGCAGAAGAAATAAGAAACAAAAAACTTTCCAAGATAATAACTTAATATCGATGGAATGCATAGGCTCAAACGGAGCTTGTTGAAAAACTTTAAGAACAAGGTTAAGGCTCCAGGGTGGAGCAACTGATTTAAACACAGGCCTGAGAAAAGGATTGTACATCTGGCACATCCACCAGACGCTTGTGCAGCAGAATGGATAGACCAGAAATCTGACCCTTGAGGGTACTGACAGATAACCCCTTCTCAAGACCTTTCTGGAGAAAAGACAAGATCCTTGGAATCCTGACCTTACTTCCAGAAAATCCTTTAGACTCACACCAATAAAGATATTTACACCATATCTTATGGTAAATCCTTTTTAGTGACAGGCTTATGAGCCTGAATCATTGTCTCAATGACCGATTCGGAAAACCCACGCTTAGATAAAATTAAGAGATCAATCTCCAAGGAGTCAGCTTCAGAGAAACAAGATTTGGATGAAGGAAGGGCCCCTGAAGCAGAAGGTTTTTCCTCAGCGGAAGTTTCCACTGAGGTAGAGATGACATATCTACTAACTCCGCATACCAGATCCTGCGAGGCCACGCAGGAGCTATTAGAATCACTGATGCTCTCTCCTGCTTGATCTGATCGATTACTCGCGGAAGGAGAGCAAACGGAGGAAAGAGATATGCCAAACTGAAGTTCCAAGGAACTGCCAGAGCATCTATTAGAAAGGCTTGAGGATTTCTTGACCTCAAACCGTACTTTGGGAGCTTGTTGTTCTGACGAGAGGCCATCAGATCCAATTCTGGTAACCCCCATTTGGTTGTTAACCTGGAGAACACTTCCGGATAGAGTCTCCACTCCCCGGAATGGAAAGTCTGTCTGCTCAGAAAATCCGCTTTCCAATTGTCCACTCCTGGAATGTGGATGGCAGATAGACAGCAACTGTGAGCTTCCGCCCACAGAAAAAAAAAATCTGAGACACTTTCTTCATGGCTAAGTTCCTCCCTGGAGGTTGATGTAAGCCACAGAGGCTATGTTGTCTGACTAGAACCTGGGATAAGGACAACTGAGAGCAAACCATCAGAGCATTGTAAACGGAGAGAGAGACTTCTCCCAAGACCAAAGTGCATGCGCCTTCAACGAGTCCCAGACTGCTTCCCAGCCCAGCAGGCTGGTGTCCGCGGTCACAAACGCCCAGGAAGAGCGCCCATAACCTGACCAAGCAGCTAGCAGGCTTAACTTGCCATTCCTTATGCCACAGCCTATGTTCCCTGGGAAAAACTGACTAGCCATGGGATCATAAGCTTTTGAACTTCCAGAAAGATCCCAAACAAAACTATAGGCCCAAGCCCCAGAATTGTTTAAAACAAAATAACACCCCAGGGAACACGAATACCCCTTCTGAAAAATCAGACCTCACCGGGGAATAACCAGACTAGCCCGGAGAATGGGAACAAGATTCACTCACCAATCTCAACCCAAAAGGAAGAGAACACCCCCTACAAGAGTCCCAACACTCCAAAAAGAAGCTGGAGCACGACAGAGGCGTGCCAAGACATCTAGAGACCAAGCGAGAACCTCGAGGAGCAAAGTCACTCAAAGAGCCAGTAGAACAAAGGCTCCATATCTCCTCAGACTACGCAAGCAGAGGACCACACCCAAGGAAAAAGAATGCAGAGCATCCCAAACCCCGGTAGAACAAAAACCCCAAGCGAAGCTCGGAAAAGGAAAAAAACAAACAAAAAAAAAAAACACGGCCCTCCCCATAAAGTGGTTAAAATCGCTAAGGAGAAACGGACAAAGCCCAGAAATCTCGACCCGAGGGAAGTGAACCTCAAAAGGAACAAGTCCAAAAAGGATAATACCAAGGAGCCCCTGAAAGGCAAAACCGTCAGGGCCGGCGGCAAGGAGGCCCAGAGTCCTCCACCTCCCAACCCATGCAGGGAAGGAAACACTCCTCTGTGTCGCAGCGGAACTTCACTGAGTCCCAGCTAAAGGGGCTAACAAGGACTGAACCAATCCCCCACGCCCCCTCACAGAATGCTTAGCTGAATAACACAAATAATAATGTGAACACTCGGCGCCTCAACCAGACCAGACAGGCAAAACAGGCGCCACGTGTCTGAAATAGGCCACAAAACAGAAGGGTCCGAACCCAATCAGAACCAGCCTGAAACTCAGGGTCGCTACTGTCAAGGCCACAAACAGTTATCCCCAGGGATGGGAAATAGACAGCAAAATTATTATTTTTTTTTTTTTAAAGTTCCGTAGAAGTAAACTGTACTATCAAAAAATTGCTAGTATTGATTCCAGAAAAATTCCAGAATTAAATACATAAACATGAACTCAAATAAAAAATCATCCTAACCGGATAAACAAAAGCTAAGGCAACCCTTAGGTTATCGCCCAAGAAGAACAGACACACCTGCAGGACCTGGATAATGTTCTTTCAGCTCAGGACTAGAAAGGATACTCAATAAACAAGGCAATAAGAGGATAACTTCATCCTCATATAGCTAATTCTGCAAGCCATTCGAAGTAGAAGACTGAGAATTCCCGTATCCGTTAAGGATGAGATCCTCCAACAACGCCAGAACGTGCCTCAAAAGGAGACGAAGGCGCGCAAGTCTATAACAAAAGGCACAGCATACCCTCGCTGGAGCAGAAGACGACCCCAAAGTTTGACCCCCTGAAGCCTCAGGGACAGTCGTTCCCCCCCCCCCCCTGATTTCTGAGCAGGCCATCCCATGCCTGAAGAGCCCCGGTCAACGGAACACATACAATATCGCAAGCACACTTCTGGTAGCTGCAGATGAACCAGCGCAATAATAATGGACATGCGAAAACGGGCCATAACGTCCGGGGGGGAACAAGCCACCTTCCAGAGAAGGATAAGCAAAATCTTGGTTACCTGCATGTGTAGTAAGCTTAGGTGGTAGGGAACTCGTCACTCGGGGAACGGGTCCCCCAGAGACCGATGGCTCAGCGGCTCCTTGAATCCCCGATCCCGAGGAATTCAGCAATCTAAAACGGCATTCTGAACATAACTGAGGGCATGTTTAACCTGGGCCAATTCGTATTCCTCACGAGAAATAGACTGAGTCAGAGACGTTCATCTCTCCATTATCAGAATCCTCCATAACTGGGATATTGAATACAAAAAGCGGACCAAATAAGAAAAGTAAACGGCACCTGACACGCACAATGGCTGGGGCACTCACAACCTCCTAGGACCCAACACCAGCGGACCAAAAATGTTCCGTCGCCACACGGCCAGGAATGCGTAAATGGAGTCAAAACGTGACCACACCCGGTCACCAGGTGCCCTGTGCGGTCCAGAAAAGGAGCGCTCTGGGAAAATTTTTTTGTTAAAAGCAAGAGGATAAATCAAAAGTACTTCAGCGCAACAATATACAATAATACAATGAGGTATTCAAGTCTCTGAGTATTTATATTCTATAGTCCTTAGATGTATATGGTATACAGTGCAGTAAGAGGTAATATGAGGTTGATATGACTGATAAATAGTTGTCTCAATCTTATGGGCACAGAGACGGAGAAAGCGACTAAGAGATTCCGTATCCCCCAGCAGATCCTGTATCCCTGCTCTCCCGCACTAGCATTCAGCTATGTACCCGCCCCTTCCTTTCGCACAGCCTCTCTCTCCTGTGTGGTTTAAGGTGTTTTAAGAAGATTTTCAGAACTACAAATTGGAGACCAGAGGATATACACAGTAAAGATACCATACTCCTGGGAGACACCAAGGCAAGACACCAAAGAAGGATTTGGAAGTTTCTGACAAGTGCCATATGCAAGATTTCAGAGAAAGAAAGTTTCTACTCCAAGAAGGTGCTACAGACGATAACAACCTCAGATCAAGGGCTAAATCATCATCAGTTCCTTTGTGAGCATACATTACCTCATAAGATTGAGGTAATAGAATAGAATATAAATACTCAGAGACTTAAATACCTCATTGTATTATTGTATATTTTTGCACTGAAGTACTTTTGATTTATCCTCTTGCTTTTAATGTATGTATATGTATATGTATATATATATATATATATATATATATATATATATATATATATATATATATATATATATATATATATATATATATATATATAAATTAAGATAATAATCTAACAAACAAATGTATATGTAACCTATGTAACATAGCATACAAATCAGCCCAATCCCACTCCAAGTATAAGCAGGTCGACATTGGGACGTTTATTTACACAGACCTTAAATAATAGGAAATCCAAAACATGAAGATTCTAGCTGACGTTAACATACAGTTTTAATACCAAAAAGCAGCCCAACACAGATTGATTCTCTATACAAGCCTGCCGGTCCGTTCTCCATCGGAGAAGGAGCCTAGGTCACATGAGCGCCACAGAAATATCCTAAAAATGGTGCCGCTCCGATCCTCCAAGAAAGAGGTGGAGCCCTAAGGACTGCAAGAAGGTGCGCTGACTAAAAATGGCGCGATGATACAGAGCTATGATTCCTTTAGCGATTTCAAGCCACTCCACTATCTGGACTGAGTTGAAAATTTAATGTATTTGATAAAACCTTATGGAAGAAACATAGGGGACTTAAACAATGTTTAACATACAATCACTTGTAATGCTCTTCGCAAGTACTTTGTGAGAAACAGCAGAGGAGAAAACCTTTGCTCCTTTCATGAAAGGGAAAATGGCGCCGGTTGTAACAGGGACAGAGTCTAACACACCTTCAGAGCAGAAACCTGGACACCAGATCACAATAACAGAAAGCGATCAAACTTAAGCCCCAAAAAGTCTCTTACAACCGCTCTTGCACAACAAAAAAAAACTCATGTAACTGTAAATCCCTTAAGCACCGCCAAAATGGAAAAAGTTTCTCTCCCATCTGACATAAGTGCCTGCACACTGCCATATTAACATCCTAGCTAGGATATAATGTGTCCCAAGAAAATCTGAAGATCCTTAAAAGTGCAAAGCCTCCCCTACTTTAGAAGACAAAAGGCACTTACCTGCATCTAGCTGGCCAGCAGGAGGACAGCTCACCCGCGTGAGAGGAAGCCACTCCTCACAGAGGCCTGTAGAAAAAAGAAAGATCAGAATAAACCTATTCTGGCTTTCTGTACTAGGGCAGCAAAGTATTAGGAAAACGCAGCAAGGCCCACCTTACAAGTGCCTAACCGCTTTAAAGCCACCACTGCCCTACTGAAGAGACTAACATGGAGTACAGCTAAACCCAGTTTGACAGGGAAGATCAGAGCAAGCCTGCTCTGGCTTTAAAATAAAACAAATCTTGATAGAAGAATCTTAATCAGACACCTAAAACTTCACCTCCTCCTTGCACTGAAGGCAAAGAGAATTACTGGGGGTTGTGGGAAGGGAAGTAATACTTAACAGCTTTGCTGTGGTGCTCTTTGCCTCCTCCTGCTGGCCAGGAGTGATATTACCAACAGTATTTGATGATCCGTGGACTCACCGTGTCTTAAGAAAGAAACATAATTTATACTTTCTTTTCTCTTTCATTCGGGATGAGGAGAGTCCATAGGTGTCCATAATGTGTGATATACTTCCCGCCACCAGGTGGAGGTCAAGAACCCTCACAAGAGTTTTTAATCCCACCTACCTCCACTCCCTCTCCAGTTAATGTATAGCTGAGCAGAGGAGAGAGGTAGAAAAAAGTAGGAAAGATAGATAAGAAAGCAGGGTTAAGAGGTGCAAATAAGAACATTCACCCAGATTCAACAAAAATAGTGAAGGTCCTATGGAAATAAATAAATTTATCGCTAAGTATAAATTCTGTTTTCTTTCGTAAGATGAGGAGCGTCCATAGGTGACCACAACATGTGGGATACAATACCCAAGCTGAGAGTCCATGTTAAGGAAAGTGGGACAAAGAAAGGACAGTTCCTATTTGCCAGACACTGCGGCCTAAAGGACTTTCCTGCCAGATCCAGCTTCGGAAGAAGCATAAATATCAAAATAGTAAATTTAGAAAAAAGGCATGAAGAAAAGACCAAGTTTCCGCCTTCCAAATCTGTTCCAATGAGGGCTCATTCTTGAAGGCCAAAGAAGTAGATACAGATCTAGTAGAATGGACAATACCTCTTTTTGGAGGCATTTTTCCCGCAACCAAAAAAGCTTAACATATTTTCTGCTTCAGCCATAATGCTAAAACCACCAATAATGTAGCTTTTCGACACTTCCTGGTACCTGAAAAGTGGACAAAAAAATAGAGGTCTGTCTAAAATCCTTAGTAGCCTGAAGATAAAATTTTAAGGTTCTAAACAAATCTAATTTATGAGAAACTGGCAAGAAAAAGACGACGGCACTACTAACGCTGTGTCCCACTGGTTTTCGGATTTCTTCTCAGAATATGAGAAATACCAATAGTATTTAGGGAGACTGGGTGCTGTACATAGGGAAAGACGAACTAGCAAATATCAATTGCAGTGAGCAATTGCAAGGATGTACTTGAGTAGCACTCACCAGCAAACAATCTATTTAGGTCCAATGCTACCATAGGTAAGGAGGCCCCGAGAAGGGCGAATAAAACTTAACTTTTATTACATTGGTTAAAATCTTTACAACACATTAAAATTCCCAAACAGTGTGAGGTGAGGGAATGCTGCTCCAAGGAAGGAGTTAACAAATTATATATTCAGGGTAAATTCTGAGGAGAATATCCTCACTATTGTGGGGTGCTACAATGTACCTCGGGTGTCACCCTTTTATATAAGATGCTGAGTTATATCTCAGGTGTAGCTGATCCACCAATAGTTGTGTCAGTCCTCAGTGTGAGAGGTGTGAATAATAATATTAAGGACCCAGACTGTAACTGTCCCCGCTTGCTATTTGCCACTCTTATGTTTGAAAAATAGAATAGAATTACCACCTTACTGATTGTATTGGGGGGACTGTCAGCTGCATCATACTGGGTTAGGTAGATATTGTTGTATTGGGAGGCGGTATCTGTAAGGCGATATAGCACGCCTTTTTAGAGAAATCGTTATACCCACTTATATACGTGGGTTCAAAAGTATTCCCCTACTTGTAGGGATAATCAGATTAGGCGTACTCCAGTATTAGTCTGATATTGCAAATATTCTGTACTTGTGTGTGGATAGCTCTGTAGGTTAATTCAAATTGTTTATGGGTGCCAACAAATGTTAATGGAATTCCATACAGAGAGCTAGATATACATATAAATCCGGTACAATATTAGTTTATTTAATAATGGATGAAATACTTCGTGCAAGCTAATATATGTTATGGTGTGCAGTGCTTATACTCATGTAATGACGCTTAGTATCTAGGTGAGAGCCTTTATGACGAAAACGGGCAGAGCTCAGCTGTAGAATGACAGTTGTGGTATTCAAACAAGATTGCTTTACTTGATACTGACCTCCTATGTGTCAGAGTTGCTAATTTATACAACTGTGATGTCAGATTACTGCCCCTACTTGGTTATGTGTACACAGGCTTTCGTAGCGTCAGGGATACACCTATAGATTCCTTTACATAAGGTTAAAGTTAACAGTATACATCGCCAGTAATTACTGTCTATATTGACCCCCAGATTTGGTCTAATATTTCTCCTCTGTAAATATTATATGCTGGTTTGGGAGTGTATAGCTTATTTAACCGGAAGGCTATCTGTGGTTACCGTTAATGGAGTAGCAGAACGGTTATTTTAGCCTTGATAGTAAAATTGGTATTGCCGTTAAGCCTCCCCAGCTTATAATATAAATAAATGGATCACTTAATATTCTGGGTTAAGGTAGCTGTAAAGCCCTTTTACCATAATATACTAATTCGTATGTCTATTTTTTTAAGGTAGCGATTAGTAAGGTGCTGATACAAATAATTAGCAGCTTGTATATAGCTAGAGGATCTCGATTGCACACACTTTCTCACACATATACCATTTTAAATTATATTCTAGTTAGACATTCATACACCAAGTCACACTGTTTGTTTTAAGTTAAAAAGGAGAAAAGTTCTCCAGCTGCCCTGACATGTTTCACCACAAAGGCTTTGTCAAAGGAAGTTCTCAAAAGATACAACCTTCAGAAGAAAATTATATTTAGTTCAAAGAACTGACATAAACACAATAAAGGCCTGAAAGTTCAGAAACTCGTCTAGCTGAAGAGATGACTAGAAGAAAGAGAACCTTCCAAGACAAAAAAAAAAATATAGGTCCAACTTATGCATAGGTTCAAAGGGAGGACCTTGCAAAACAGATAGAAACAGATTCAAATTACAAGGTGGAGAAATAGGCCTAATAAAAAGGGGGAATTCTCACTACGGCTTGTACAAAAGTTTGAACACCAGGAAACTTTGCCAACGCTTATGAAACAAAACAGACAAGGCTGATATCTGAACTTTGAAGGAACTAACCGATTAACCTTTCTCCAGACCATCCTGAAGAAAGGGAATTATTCTGGGAATTCTAAAAGGATTTCCTAGAAAAACCTCTAGAAGAACACCAGAGAAAATATGTTTTCCAAACTTTATGATAAATCTTCTGTGTGACCGGTTTCCTGGCTTGCAGAAGTGTGGGGATCACAGAATCTGAGAAACCTCTACTCTTGAGGACAAATTCAGAGATCTGAGATCCTGATGATGCAATGGACCTTGAGCGAGCAGATCTTCCCTGAGAGAAAGAGTCAAAGGAGGGGAGGATGAAATCTGGGTGAGATCCATATACCAACTTCTACAGGGCCACGCCGGAGCTATGAGAATTACTGTAGTTGATTCCGGGTTGATCCTTGCAAATGGCTCATGGAAGCAGAACCAATAGAGGAAATATATAGGCCAGTTGAAAGGACAGAATAGAGCATCTATCATTTGAGATCTTGCATCTCCTGACCTGGCACAATAAACAGTAAGTTTGAGCATCATAAGGTCTATTTCTGAAAAAAAAAAAAAACATCTCAGGGCTAATTGATCGTACACGTCCTGAAAAATAAAAAAATTCCTGTCTGAGAAGGGGCCAACTATGGAGAGCTCGAAGAATCGCACAAGGTTCTAGGATGTTGATAGGTAACCTCGCCTCCTGAGGAGACCACACTCCCTGCACCCTCCAGAACTCCCAAACAGTTCCCCAAGCAATTAGGCTTGCATCTGTAGTGACCACGGTCCAGGTAGGCCAAATAAATGAGGCTCCAAGGGTCAAATAAGAGCTGTCCCTCCACCATGAGAATATTTAACTGATGTACTGAGCTCTATTTGCTGTTCCAGATGAAAGAAATCCTTAGACCACTGTTGAAGCATGGATAACTGAGGGGGACAAAGATGAAAACGAGCAAAAGATGAGTCAGACTCCGCTACCATAAGACCCACTACTTCCATGCACTGTGATACAGATCCGAAATAATTAGACTGTAGAGAACAAAAGGCCTCCTGCAGTTTATCATCACTCCCAGAAAGACTACCTTTGTAGCTGGGGAAAAAGAACTCTTGGAAACATTGATGTTCAATACATTTTCCGGAAAGAAGGAAATCACTTTCTTGGTATGAGAAGATGACAGAGAAAGACTAGTCTTGGATCAAGATGTCGCCCAAATAAGGAGCAATGGAGATTTCCTATGTTCTGATCACTGCTAACATAGTCCCTAAAAGCTTTGTGAAGATACGATGGGCAGTGGCTAAAACAAAAAGGTAGAGCCACAAACTGGTAATGTTTGTTGAGAAAAGAACATGTTAGAAACTGGAAATGGTCTCTGTGAATTGGGATGTGTAGATAAGAATCCTTCAAATCTATGGTTGTCATAAATTGACACTTTTGAACCAGGGGCAAAATGGTGTGGAGGGTTTCCATCTTGAATTAAAGTGAAAGTAAAGTTATAGTCTTTTGAACACTTCTTATTTTTCCTTAGGTCCTTAATGTAGTTGCTAAATTATTTTTTAGATAATTGCTTTATTTTTCTAAATATAATATAAATCTAATTCCTTATCATTTGTCTCCCGACTCCTCCCCAGCCATACTTCCTTCTTCTGGAACTTGTGACGTCTTCAGCGGTCCCACCCGCTCTTTCCGTGTCACAAATGCAAGTTCACAAATCTGATAACTATTAAGAATTTAAATGCGCATGTGCTACTTGCCAATGTTGCCGTAAACTGCGCATGAGCTAATTGCCTTGCCGATGCTGCCATCCACTGTGCATGCGCTTATCACGGATACCTTTTTTGCAACTGGCGTTGACGCATGTGCAAAACTGGCGCATGCGGGAAACGGGAGTGCATCTTGATCGGGATCGCAATAAAATTTGAATAGCGCATGCGCAGATGAGAATGGGGGCGGATGACGTGGAGTCACGGCCACCTAACGGCCAGAATCTCAATTGGATAAGAGGACAACGTGATCTTTAGGTAAAAAAAAAAAATACACTTATACGGGTTGAATGTGTGAAGCTTTAGGGATAGATATATAACAGGGAAAACTCGATTTTGGCTACAAATGATAAAAAAATTATGAAAGTCCCATTGGTTTTACTAAAATAATGCTAATTCTCTGAAGAAGCGCATGTGACATGCGCGAAACATGTCACATAATTTAAGCTGTTCCTGCTAAACTACTACTCAGAAGAATAAACTCTACTGCACTGGCTATCAATCCAGATCTGTTCTCTTTTTTTCTCCTGTCTAAAATTACGCTATACTACATTGACAAGAGAGTAACTTTACCTTCACTTTAAGGAACTTGGACAAATTTGTTCAGGGTCTTTAGATCCAGAATGTCCTCCTGCTTTGGGACAATAAATAGGTTGGAATAGAACCCTTTTCCTGTTGAGAGGCTGGGACAAGTTGCAGTACTCTTAAAGTCCCTAAATGCCAAGCACATTGATTAAAGGCAGCTGCCTATAGAGGATCCTTTGAAACGTGAGACAAATATAACCGTTCCCAGAGGAGGCATAATGCGAAATCCTATGCAGTAACCATGGGATATAATGTTGAGAACCCTGGGATCCTGAACTTATCTGCACCAGGCCTTCTGAAACAGAAATAATCTGCCCCCCTACCAGAGAATCTTCTGGACAGGGGGCTGTCCCTTCATGCAGAATTCTCACTGGAGTTGGGCTTCTTGGTTTGTTTATTCTTGGACTAGGAAGATCCTGGCTTCTAGTAAGTTTTGGAGGAGTCAGACTTCTGATTGGAAGAGGAATACTGGTCTCTGGCAGATTGAAAGGAACAAAAACGATTAGTTTGATTATATTTTCCCTTAGATTTCTTGTCCTGTGAAAAAAAGGCTCCTTTACTTTCAGTAACAGTTTTAATGACAGAGTCTAACTCTGATACAAAAAGCAATTTACCCTCAAAGGGAATTGACAAGAGTCTATTCTTAGAGACCGTATCAGCTGACCAGGATTTAAACCATAAAGCACTCCATAATAGAACAGCAATGGATATATTTTTAACAACAATTTTAATTATGTCAAATACTGCATTACACATTAAATAATTAGACATCTTAAGGACATTAATGCAGTTACAGATATCCTCAGATGACTGTTCAGGAAGCATCTGAGAGAATTGCACTAACAAAATGCTGCAGTGGCCACACAAGGGATTGCTACTGCTGGTCTAAGTTGAAGAGCTGATTGAGAAATTCATTTCCTCAGCAAAGACTCCAATTTGCGGTCCATTAGTTCCTTAAACAAGGAACTATCCTCCATAGGGATAGTCGTGCATTTTGCTTGATTGGAAATAGCTCCATCCACCTTAGGAACCGCTTCCCAGGCTGAGGGATTCTTTTGTGAAAGAGGATACATCTTCTTGAACCGGTTAGAAGGAGTATAAGGAATTCCTGGTCTCTTCCATTCTTTAAGCAATATAGTTTGTAACCAAGTCTGGAGCTTCAAAAGCCTTAGGTACTTTTGGCAGAGCTTTGAAAACCTGATATAACATATTTACAGGTTTTGGAATTTCTGTAGTCTGTTATAACATTTCTAAGGTCTTCACACGTTCTTGCAGCAGGAAACAAATATGATCCACTCTAAATCTGAACGACTTAGTATCTTCTGAGGAAATTTCACTCTCAGAAAGGGACTCCGAGTCAGAGGTTTGTAAACTAGGTGATAACAGAGCAAGATGTTCAGTCCCCTGTGACTGGGGGGGGTGAGATAAAATTTCCAGATTTAAGTTTGAGCCTCCTTGGTCTGGAAATGACCGCTAACAGCTCTGTCATAGTTCTATGTAAGGTATTCTTGAACCCAGGTGAAAAATCAGTGCTATCATATAAACAGGTATGGGCATTAGAATTATGGCTTGGGAAATGGAAATGTTGAACACAATTAGCATACAAATGGTTAATTTGGTCCACTGGAACAGTTTTGCAAAAAAAAAAAAAAAAAAACACAGGACAAATTAACAGCATTTGTTTCCCGAAGGTTCCCTCTAATGGGTCAGACATATTAAAACTTTGAGCCATAGGATAGCAACCACTAAAATGGTATTTTACTTATTTATTTTATCATTGCAGATTAAATTTCTGTAGATTTTATCTAATTAGTAATATTTTGGCACATTTATTTTTATTTTTACATTAAAAAGATGCATTTGCCTCTATCTTTTTCAAAACAAATTACAAATGTATAAAAAAACATTACCTTAAAATGATTGTAAAGTTGAATTATTTACTATCCACTGTTCTTTTTAAAAATAATTTACCATTGCATTATGGTAAACATCCCTCCGATTCTCTGCCCGCATCTCCTACTGTAATTTAGTACACCAATGACAAATCCGGTTTCCTCCAATCAATGCGTGCCCCATTTGGCGTCCAGCTCGTGGGACACGCATCACCTACTGTGCTAAATACAGTAGGTGATGCAGCCGGAGGATCAGCAGTATGTTTACCATAACGCAATGGTAAGTATTTTTAAAAAGAAGAGTCGTAAAGTTTAATGAATTAAAGTGCCGCAGTTTTTCAGATTATTTTTAGATGCTGGGCAGTAATTAAACTTTACAATCACTTTAAATGTCCCTTAAATAAATTAAAGGGACAGTCTACACAAGAATTTTTATTTTTTTCAAAGATAGATAATCTCTGTATTCCCAAGTTTTGCATAACCAACACAGTTATATTAATATACATTTTACCTCTGTGATTACATTGTATCTAAGCATCTTCTGACAGCCCCCTGATCACGACTTTTTATTTACTATCTATTGACTTGCATTTTAGCCAATAAGTGCTGTGTTGTGCTGCCTCTTTAATAACTCCACGTAGGAGAGAACAATGTTATCTATATGGCCCACAATTTTGGTGTTGCCTGTCCCTTTAATTCAGATATAACACATATTTCCTTATAACTGTAGATTTTCATAATTTCAATCCAAACAATTTAGTTTCTTCCTTTTTAACCTCTGAAATGGCACAAATAAATTCTAAATTACACAAACAATAGTTCACTTTTAATACAATATAAGAAATTAACAAAAGAAAAACAACCTGTCACTCATATTCTCATCCGAGCCCTTCTGCTCTTCATATTCCATTTTATCTTTATTTGTGTGACTCAGCTCCTCTCCTTCCACAACAACTCCCTCGTCTGGAACCTCAGGTCCATTCCTTGGAAATGCAATTTTCCTTTTTTTAACTTTACTTTTAGTAATCTCAAGGTGTTGGTAATGCCTCAAGTCATTATCCATTGCTTGATCGCGGCTTTGTGATAGAGTCAGCATACTAGTGACCTCTGCTGGTGGATCTATTGACATCCGCTTCACCTTTCTCCTTCTCCGTAAGGTCCTGCTCCCCAAAGTATCTGCAACCAAGTCTGACTCATGCCAGAGGGGCCTTTTACTCCGCATATTGTTTATGTTTGACGATGGTCTCCTCTTTGCAAGTAACAACTGGTCATCCGAGTCGCTGTCTTTTTTATTACTTAAACATTCTCTGTAATCCTTGTTCTGTTCTTCAAGGCTGGAATCTGAGCCATCGCTTAATCCATGCCCCGTTTCCCATGGATGATGAGTGTTGTCTGATCTCCTCTTCCTTCCTCTTCTCTTTCTCGCTTGCCTTTTCAGGAGGCAGGAGATGCTGCGGGAATGATCACCTGTGTCAGCAAAACATCCTCTGGCCTGCTCAGAGCTCTCTTCTAGTGCCGACACCAGATCGTGGACAAGCTCTTCCATAGTCCGACTGAAATGCCTTTTGGTTAAAAAGAAAAAAAAGTTGTCAATCATTTTTATAAATACTTCTCTTTAAAGTGATAAGATAGATAGATTATATATCAGTAATTATGTACTGTGTTACAGAAGATATGCACATAAATATTTTATGAGCATTTAAAAGGGATGGTCTACTCAAGAATTTTAAAGGGACAGTCTACACCAGAATTTTTATTGTTTTAAAAGATAGATAATCCCTTTATTACCCATTCCCCAGTTTTGCATAACCAACACAGTTATAATAATATACTTTTAACCTCTGTGATTATCTTGTATATAAGCCTCTACAAACTGCCCCTTTATTTCAGTTCTTATGACAGACTTGCAGTCTAGCCAATCAGTGCCTGCTCCCAGATAACTTCACGTGCATGAGCACAGAGTTATCTATATGAAATACGCAAACTAACACCCTCTAGTGGTGAAAAAAACTCTTAAAATTCATTCTGAAAAGAGGTGGCCTTCAAGGTCTAAGAAATTAGCATATGAACCTCCTAGGTTAAGCTTTCAACTAAGAATACCAAGAGAACAAAACAAAATTGGTGATAAAAGTAAATTGGAAAATTGTTTAAAATTACATGCTCTATCTGAATCATGAAAGTTTATTTTGGCCTAGACTGTCCCTTTAATTGTTTAAAAAGATAGATACCTTTATTACCCATTCCCAGTTTTGCATAACCAAGACTTGCATTTTAGCCAATCGGTTGTGACTCCTAAGTAACTCCATGGGAGTGAGCACGTTATCTATATTGTCCACATGAACTAGTAGTGCTGTCTAGCTGTGAAAAACTGTCAAAATGCACCGAGATAAGAGGTGGCCTTCAATGGCCTAGAAATCAAAATTGCATACACTATCTGAATCATGAAAGTTTAATTTTGACTTAACTGTTTCTTTAAAAGAAGACTGTAATATGAAATATTTAATTGTGTGCAGTAAAAGAACTATGCAATATACTTTATCCTTTATTTTGTCCACCTTCCCTGTTATTTAACCCTGAATAATGGTCTAATCTCTGCTGCTGCTGCTGAAAATTAGGTAAAAATCATCTGTCATTGATCTAAAAAAGTTAGTTAGAAACACTAAATACACATTTTACTATAAATAAAGTCTAAAAACCATACATAAAAATGATGAAGTCTGGTTGCTATTATTGCTAATGATGCTTACAATTCCAAAACACAATACAAAAAAATTATTATTTAAAACAACTACATTTTTTAATATTTTTAGAAATGGAGAAAGGATTAAGTAGCAATATCTCTATTTTTGCATATGATACAAAGCTGTGTAAGACGGTTAGGTCTGTGGAGGATGTAACTGATTTGAAAGTGAATTTACAAAAATTGGATGAATGGGCTGTTATATGGCAAATGAGATTTAAAATTAGTAAAATGTTAGGTTCTACATTTTGGATGTAAAAATATGCAGGCTACCTATTATTTAAATACGACTAGACTTAGCAAAACAGGGTGAAAACAATTAAGGTGTACTTATAGCTAAAATCATATATACATACACACATATAATATATATAGATTATTGTTTTGGAGTAGGGTGTAAGAAGTCAATGGAGCAAAAATGTGCAAGAAACCTAAGGGGTAAAATGTGAACATGCACGCAATATTCTAACTTGGCTTTTTGCGGTAGTCGGGTTAGCCTGCAAACGAAAACCATTTACTTTCAACTCATAACACGAGTGCTACGCAACGAGCACAAAAAGACGAACTTCTAGTGCAGTTAACGCTTGAGCGGAGCATTAATTAGTGTTCCCTTGTAATCTGGCCCTTTATAAGTTTATTAAATTGATAGTAAACTTATATCAGTAAATACACATTCTAAACGTGTAAGTTAAAGACATTTTGACAAAAACAACATTTTTAAAAGTTTATTTTTTTCTATTTCATTACAGTGATAGCAATCCTGTGGGGCTTAAACACAGTGTTCTCCCCAGGACCTTTTTTTAATCGGTGCACCACCCGGCTGATTATACTGACCACCCGGTTAAACATTTTTAAAATATTTGAAAGTATTAAACTGCCCCCACTCGGGTACTTAAAGGGACAGTATACACTCATTTTCATATAACTGCATGTAATAGACACTACTATAAAGAATAAGATGCACAGATACTGATATAAAAATCCAGTATAAAATGGTTTAAAAACATACTTAGAAGCTTTCAGTTTAGCTGTGTTGAAAAGGCAGTTGGAAAGCCCACTGCAAGTGGGAAATAAGACCCCTCCCCCTTCTTTTGCATATGAAAAGACCCTTTACACAAACAGGAGCAAGCTGGAGAAGGTAGCTGACAGTATTCAAATAAAACTTTGGGCCTTGGTTAGGAGTCTGAAAATCAGAGCAATGTTCTTTAAAAATAAGCAAAATTATACATTTAAAAAAAAACAACTTTATGGGCTTTATAAATAGATCATCTACAAAACATTTATGCAAAGAAAAAAATGAGTGTATAATGGCCCTCTGAGCGCTGGGATTTTCCATCGCTAAAAATAAACTATACTTTTAGCACCCTTTTTTTTTTACTAAGTGATCAATAAAAGTCCAGTTTATTTTTAGCAATGGTAAATCATAGCATTTTTAAACACTTGGATTTAACATCACTAAAAATATACTGGACTTTTATTGATCACTTAGTAAAAAAAAGGGTGCTAAATTCAACCTGTCTGTGCTGCGGCTCCTCGCTAAAGTCAGCGCTCTTTTATCAATGAGGTGACGCTTCCACCTCTAGACCAATAGCCATGCTAGTCATCTGACAGTGTTCTGTATGTTCTGTATGCTAGCACTTCTATTGGTTTAGAGGTGGAAACGCCACCTCATTGAAAAAGAGGGATGTGCCGTGGGAGGGCGGAGTGCTGAGTTTAGCGAGGTGCCGTGGCACAGACAATGTGAGTTTAGCCCCCATTCTTTACAAAATTATCAATTCCAGTTTCTTTTTAGTGATGGTAAATACTAGTTGTTTTTTTTAAATGCTTGGATTTACCATCACTTTAAGAATGCCAACCAGCTGGCAAAAATGTGGGGAACACTGAAACACAGTTAAAATACCACTTGGGGGCCACAGAGCATTGTTTGTCTGGAGTGGACATGATCACTGAACTTTACAGAAGTGGTAACTGCATAACACATAACCCAGCTGTGTGACTATCACTACTGATTGGGTGACTGGCAGTTTCTGATCAGGACAAGCAGGGTTTGGCGGCTCCCAATTTATACATTAATTTTGTTTTTGCAGGGATTAAACACATTGCACTGCAGTGTTAAATTATAAGAATTATAGCATGTACACTATGATGTGCCTTTAATAGTTTAGAGCTTAAAAGTAGGCTTACCATCATTTTTAAAGGTGAAACTGGGACCACCTGGTGTGGTGCCAGTGGGGGTGTGGTCAGGGGCGTGGTCAAGGGACGTGGCGATTACTGGTCCTTTAAAAGTAGTAGCTTTTATGTGCGTAATGTTTTGTGGATACTCTACCCTTCCTCAGTCAAACAACAAGTGAATCACACAGTTTAAATAGACCATAACACCACCCCTAGTGAAAAAGGCACCATTACATTGTCATGGCAACCCATACACAACATTACCAAATAAATCATTCATCCAAATCTCAGATTCTAAATAATGCCAAACATCAGGCATAATTACCAATTTCATAACATAATGACAGGCATGGCATATATTTAAGTTCTGCAGGGTAATATGTGTTTTATGTGTCTAATTAAGGAACAGAACCGAATACTGATTAGGCATAAATACAACATTGACTGTAATAAGTCAAAAAGAAACACGTACCTGCTAAAGCTGTTTAAGAGGCTACTCTATACCATAACGCAGGAAATTTACAGCCAAAATGTTATTCTGCATAAAGTAAAGCAAGATCCACGCCAAAAAATCCTACCTGCCTGCACTTCCTGGTCATACCCATATGATTCCTCTAAATGTGTATCACCGGTGATGTCATCAGGGGTCAGGGGGGTGTTAAATTCTTAGAAAAATAAACCAAGTAGTAATACAAAATTAAAAAAAAAACCTATGCTGCTCACTCAGCCTTTATTACTAAATGTAAACTTTGATGGACATGAACGTTAAGCTAAGCAGGGCTGTATGTAACAAAGTACCAGCATCCAACTATGCTGGAGAGTCACAGTCCAGTCATTTTGAATAATGTGTCCGGTTTTCAGGCGGTCTGAAACCCAGAGGTGGCAACCCTACTGGGACAGAATGAACAACCGGGTGGGACACTGGGACAGCGCCTCCAAACAGGGACAATCCCAGTAAAAGTTGGACTTCTGGTAA
>NC_069502.1:1133075327-1133102827 GCF_027579735.1 Bombina bombina
AGTCTACACACCCTTGTTAAAATGTCAGGTTTCTGTGATGTAAAAAAAAACATAAATCATTTCAGAACTTTTTCCACCTTTAAAGGGACACTGTACCCAAAAAATTTCTTTTGTGATTCAGATTAAGCATGAAATTTGAAGCAACTTTTTCATTTACTCCTATTATCAAATTTTCTTCATTCTCTTGGTATCTTTATTTTAAATGCAAGAATGTAAGTTTAGATGCCGGCCAATTTTTGGTGAACAACCTGGGTTGTCCTTGCTGATTGGTGGATAAATTCATCCACCAATAAAAAAGTGCTGTCCAGAGTACTGAAACAAAAAAAAAAAGCTTAGATGCCTTCTTTTTCAAATAATGATAGCAAGAGAAGGAAGAAAAATTGATAATAGGAGTAAATTAGACATTTGCTTAAAATTGCATGCTCTTTCTGAATTACAAAAGAAAACATTTGGGTTCAGTGTCCCTTTAATGTGACCTATAAATTGTACAACTCAATTGAAAAACAAACCGAAATATTTTAGGTGGAGGGAAGTAAACAAAAAAACTAAAATAATGTGGTTGCATAAGTGTGCACACCCTCTTAAAACTGGGGATGTAGCTGTGTTTAGGATTGAGCAATCACATTCAAAATCATGTTAAATAGGAGTCAGTACACACCTGCCATCATTTAAAGTGCCTCTGATTAACCACAAATAAAGTTCAGCTGTTCTAGTAGGTCTTTCCTGACATTTTCTTAGTCGCATCCTACAGCAAAAGCCATGGTCCGCAGAGAGCATCTAAAGCATCAGAGGGATCTCATTGTTAAAAGGTATCAGTCAGGAGAACAGTACAAAATAATTTCCAAGGCATTAGATATACCATGGAACACAGTGAAGACAGTCATCATCAAGTGGAGAAAATATGGCCCAAAATTGACATTATCAAGAACTGGACGTCCCTCCAAAATTGATGAAAAGACGAGAAGATAACTGGTCTGGGAGGCTGCCAAGAGGCCTACAGCAACATTAAAGGAGCTGCAGGAATATCTGGCAAGTACTGGCTGTGTGGTGCATGTGACAATCGCCCGTATTCTTCATATGTCTGTGCTATGGGGTAGAGTGGCAAGACGGAAGCCTTTTCTTACAACAACAAAAAAAACATCCAAGCCCAGCTACATTTTGCAACAACACATCTGAAGTCTCCCAAAAGCATGTTGCAAAAGGTGTTCTGGTTTGATGAAACCAAGATTAAACTTTTTGGCCATAATTCCAAAAGATATGTTCGGCACAAAAACAACACTGCATTTAACCAAAAGAACACCATACCCACAGTAAAGCATTTTGGTAGCAGCATCATGCTTTGGGTCTGTTTTTCTTCGGCTAGAACTGGGGCCTTAGTCGAGGTAGAGGGCATTATGAACAGTTCCAAATACCAGACAATATTGGCACAAAACCTTCAGGTTTCTGCTAGAAAGCTGAACATGAAGAGGAACTTCATCTTTATGCATGACAATGTCCCAAGGCATACATCGAAACCAACAAAGGAAAAGAAGAAGATTAATGTTTTGGAATTGCCCAGTCAGAGCCCAGACCTGAATCCAATCGAAAATATGTGGGGTAATCTTAAATGGGCTGTGCACAAGAGATGCCCTCACAATCTGACAGATTTGGAGTGTTTTTGCAAGGAAGAGTGGGCAAATCGTGCCAAATCAAGATGTCCCATGCTGAAAAACTCATACCCCTCATACCCAAAAAGACTGAGTGCTGTAATAAAATCAAAACAATTGCAAACACAATACAGGTTTATCTAAAAATAAATAAATCTTTGTTAAATTTATGTGTGGCAGAATTATTGGCACCTTTTTAGTCAATACTTTGTACTACCTTCCTTTGCGAAGATAACAGCTCTGAGTCTTCTCTTATAATGCCTGATGAGGTTAGAGAATACATGGCAAAGGATCGGAGACCATCCCTCCATACAGAATCTCAATTTTTAGTGTCTATAAAACAATGGGAGATGCCATGTTGAAACTTAGGTTACTTTCTCTGCTGTGGCCAATTAGTGACAGTTATACATAGGTAATTAGAGTGTGCAGCCAATGGCTGTGTGAAATAAAATAGTGTTCTGAACTTCCATTTTTAACAGGAACTAAAATGCTAACAATTTCAGAATGGAATTACAGGAAAAGGGGAAAAAATAAATAAATTAAAGTACATTGCAGATGTTTTTTTTTTACATATACAATTTATCATTTTATACTCCCATCTCAAAGTGTTTAATGTCCCTTTAAACAATAAAGGCACTAACACACACACACACACATATATATATATATATATACACACACACACACACACGTAATAAATTGTTGGTGCATTTATAAATCCAGTGAGTGCATCCGCTTCTTTTACCCTGGTGTGAATACATTCCGTATATACAGTATCTCCGTGTTCTCCCCAGGACCATTTTAGTGGGTGCAGATTTTACTGACCACCTAATAATATTAGCTAATATTAAACATTTTCAATGTACAAATTATTAAATACATGTATGTTAGATTATGCAATTCATTTATTAGTGCTTTGGATAGCAAAAAACTTGGAGGAAAAATACCAGGGTGCAGCTATTTTCATATATAATGACGAAGCAGGTCGCACTCTCTCTTGGTTTAAACCACAATAATCAAACTTTAATGTGTTAACATTTTCAAGGACTTGTCCCTTTCCTCAGATGGTCTGAGGAAGGGGAGAAGTCCCCAAAAAACGTTGACACATTAAAGTTGAATTATTGTGGTTTAAACCCAGAGAGGGCGACCTGTTTCTTATTTATATATATATATATATATATATATATATATATATATATATATATATATATATATATATATATATATATATATATATATATATATATATATATATATATATATATATATATATATATATATATATATACACACACACACATACACACACACACACATATATACATACACACACATTTACATACACACACATTTACATACACACACACACACAACTTTAGGGTATGACTTTAGGGCACTCATTTATTCATGTTTCTTTAAAACAAATGTACACATTGATCGACTTTTGGCTTATATTTAAGCCTTTTTTGAAGACACCATGCATAGAATAAACATTTTGTATGGTTTGTTTAAGGCATACCAAACATTTAATCTCTATACTGTTTAGTATGCCTTAACCAAACCATACAACATGTGTATTCTATGCATGGTGTCTTGAAAAAAGGCTTGAAAATATGCCGAAACATCAACCAATGTGTACATTTATTTTAAAGAAACACCATCTTATAATCTGTTTTCTACCTATTAAGGCACTGATGTTGGACAAGAAAGGTTGACCCACAATTGGCATTCCAATTCACCCCAAAGGTGTTTTATGGTGTTAAAGGGACACTAAACCCTAAAAAAAATTGTACCTGCCATCGCATATTTCAATAAATTTTAATTTATTTTGTAATTTACATGTAGTTAAACCGAAGTACCATTTATGTGAAATCCTATTCCGAAAAAGGAACGATTTCCAAACCCACCTCTGGTTATACATTTCCATATTCCAATCCAAACCGATAGTCCAGGTTATCATAATGGCGGAGTATAGCCGCAATGCGCATGCGCAATATTGTCACTCACCAGCAGGCCTACTGTAATTGGGGTAGCACGTAGGTGACATGCGCATATCTATAGATCGATATGCGCATACGACCGATATCCCAGGTTATCATAATGGCAAAATATAGCCGCAATGCGCATGAGCGATATCGTCATAATCGTTACTCACCAGCAGGCCCGCTGTAATTGGGGTAGCACAGTGCTCGACAAATTTGTGTTATTTGTATATAAATATATGGAGAACAGCCCATAAAGTTAGGAGCCAAGAGAAGAATTCTAGGAGCCAGTGGCTCCCTGGCTCCTGGGTTTGTTGAGCCCTGGGGTAGCACGTAGGTGATATGCGCAAATCTATGGATCACTATGCGCATGCGACCGATATCCCAGGTTATCATAATGGCAGAGTATAGCCGCAATGCGCATGCGCGATATTGTCATAATCGTCACTCACCAGCAGGCCCGCTGTAATTGGGGTAGCACGTAGGTGATATGCGCATGTGCAAATCTATTAATCGCAATATGCATGCGCATGGTGGCGAAATAGTCACTTAATTATATGCAAAAGATCGAGATCGGAAATGGTTTTAGATGGTTCACGGCCCATTTTAGAGGGTTGTCTTGAACAACGTCATCTGAGAAAATTAAAAATTAATTTTATATGGCAGAGAAACATTGTTGAAATATAAAAGTACGTTATTTATAATATATGCATGTTTAGTAATTTAAATTTGTGGTCACGGTGTAGACAAAAAAAGAAAGTTTTGGAATCCTTTAAGGTCAGGGCTCTGTCCAGACCACTCGAGTTCCTCCAAACTAAACTTGTCAAACCATGTCTCAATGGGCCTCTAATGTGCACGTGCCTGCAGCAGTATATGGCAGCAGTTTTGCAGCAATGTTATACATTAACAAGAGCACTAGATGGCAGCACTATTTCCTGTCATGTAAGTGCTCCAGGCATGTGCACACTACCTATCTAGATATCTCTTCAACAAAGAATAACATGAGAACTAAGCAAATGTGATAATAGAAGTAAATTGGAAACTTTTTTTTTTTGTATTCTCTATTTGAATCATGAAAGAAATATTTTGGGTTTCATGTCCATTTAAATCATGATGCTCTAGTCCAGGGGTCAACAAATCTGTTTAAAATTTAGGACCCAGTAAGAATATTTAAAAGCCAGACATATTTTTAGGAGCCAGACAATGGTATGTGTGTATATGGAAAATAACCCCAAAAGTTAGGAGTCAGGGGTAAAATTCTAGGAGCCAGTGGCTCCTGCATTTGTCGAGCCCTGCTCTAGTCACATGTAGCATATGTGCGTATGCCACTGGAAACTTAATAACTTTTACTAGAAACATTTTTGCAACTGGATGTATGTTGCAAAAAATATATATAAAATGAAAATGCATTCATGCAAGTTTCAACGCTGACCTTTCTATACCTTTAATAATAATGTTTTACATTATAACACTACAATATAAATATATTCTGGCTTTAGTTGAAAAAGTGAAAATCAGTATAAATATTACAGCTCTCATGCACAAACAATATATGTAACACTGTAAAACCTGGCCAATAAGGAAACTCATAAAAACTAGGCTACATGGCATGACATAGTATTTGCTTTGGGAACTGTTGCTAAAGTATTATGTAATGATTCATAACTTTTCCTGTATTATTATGTAATGGTACATAACTTTTCCTGTATCAGGATTAAATATTTAAATAATCTGACTTACTGAAATATTGTAGAGACCTACTAATACTCCTTAAAAAAAAAAAAAAAAAAAAAAAAAAAAAAAAAGGTAAATATGGAAGAAAATGTCACTTTATATGTATACCAATAAAAATAAACTGGAGAAGAAAGTGTACAAAAACACAGCAATTTCAGGATAATATTAAGAATACCATTTGTAAATAGAGATGCAATTGAAAAACATTTAGATCCAGCAAACGTACTGCCATTTAAAGGGACACTAAACCCATTTTTTTTCTTTCATGATTCAGATAAAGCATGCAATTTTAAGCAACTTTCTAATTTACTCCTATTATCAATTCATTGTATTGCTATCTTTCTCCTAAAGCAGGAATGTACTTAGGAGCTGGCCCATTTTTGGTTCAGAACCTGGGTAGCACTTGCTGATTGGTTGCTAAATGTAGCCACCAATCAGCAAGCGCTACCTAGGTGCTGAACCAAAAATGGACAGGACACTGTACATTCCTGTTTTGTTTTTTTTTAAATAAAGCTAGCAAGAGAACAAAGAAAAATTGATAATAGGAGTAAATTAGAAGGTTGCTTAAAAATTGCATGCTCTATCTGAATCATGATAGAAAAAAAAATTGGGTTTAGAACCCCTTTAAATGGCAGTAAGTTTGCTGTAGCTAAATGCTTTTCAATTAGTGCTGCCTCTGGATCAGTATATACATATAAGCCAGCACCCAGGTGGCTATCCCAGGAGGGTGGACTCACTACTGCAATTACATACACATAAATATATCATGCTCACCAATATTCTAAATGACTAATTGTAACCAAATACATTTTCCATTTAATGAATTAGTAAATGTTTTAAATAAAAAAGGAAGGAAATCAGACATGAAATCTAGTTGTACATATAGTAAATTATAACCACATGCCAGTGCACAGAGGTAAAATAGATCCTTATTCACTGTACAATTTCCTTATCTTAATTTAGCAATGGAATTGCACCACCAAAAATGCAATGCAAGTCTGTCTCATCCTTTTAACTGACAAATTTGGTGGAGGATTGCCAGTCAACCATGGTGCTCTTCCCTGTTTGTGGGGGGGGGGGGAATCCCTACTTTAATTATTGTCATGTAGCCAAAAGATTGTTAGGAAATCAATTTACTAAAAATATAGAACATGCAATATGGTTTATAATAATGAATATATGGGTCTATATAGTAATGAATTTATTAACTGAAGTACCAAGCTTTTGTTGTACTCCACCCTTGAAACAAAACTAGTTGATATCACAAAAGAGATAACCAGCACCTCTATCACTCTGCATTGGCCAAGCCACTGATTCTGATTTTAGTTTGCAGTCTCTCCTGGTCAGAATAGATGGCAATCCCCAAGATTCTCTTGCTCAGGATGGGCCCCAATCCATGACACACCGTAGGGTCCAGTCATCGGAACTCTAATGCAAAATGTTCTAAGCCATGTGATGACCAACTTCTTAAAGGGCCAGTAAATACAATAGATTTGTATAATCAACAAATGCATAATAAAAAGACAATGCAATAGCACTTAGTCTGAACCTCAAATGAGTAGATTTTTTTTTTTCTGACAAATTTCAAAGTTGTCTATTTCTACTCCCCCCGTATTCATGTGACAGCCAATCACAAATGCATATACGTATAGTCTGTGAAGTCTTGCACATGCTCAGTAGGAACTGGTGACTCAAAAAGTGTAAATATAAAAAAACTGTGCACATTTTGTTAATGGAAGTAAATTGGAAAGTTGTTTAAAATTGCTGCCCTGACTCATGAAAGTTTAATTTTGAATTGAGTGTCCTTTTAACACATGGGGGTTTCAGGAACTTGGTTTTTATTTTAAAGCCTTAAAGGGACATGAAACACAAAAAATTTATTTCGTGATTTAGAAAGAGCATGTCATTTTAAACAACTTTATAATTTACTTCTATAATCTAATTTGTTTCATTCTCTTGATATCACTTGCTGAAAAGCATATCTAGAAATGCTCAGAAGCTGCTGATTGGTTGCTGCACATAGAGGCCTTGTGTGATTGGCTCAGACATGTGCATTGTTATTTCTTCAAAAAAGGATATCTAAAGAATTGAGCAAATTAGATAATAGAAGTCAATTGGAAAGTTGTTTAAAATCGCATGCCCTATCTGAATCATGAACGTTTAATTTTGACTATACTGTTCCTTTAAGAGCAACACACAACTGTATTGCTTTTCAAAACATAAATAATAATAAAAAAAAAATTCTAAAAAAGTAAAAAGGGACAAGCACCATATTTAGTTAAGTTTGCTAGATATCCTCTATTTGTTTTTCTCAGTCCATGAGCACAAATTTTTAAAGGGACACTCAAGTCAAAATTAAACTTTCACGATTCAGACAGAGCAGCAATTTTAAACAACTTTACAATTTGCTTCCCTTAACAAAATGTGCAGTTTTTTAAAAAAAAATATTTACACTTTTTAAGTCACCAGCTACAACTGAACACGTGCAAGAATTCACAGAATATCCCCAAGGCAGAACATGCTGTGATCTGAGATGTAATTGCAGAAAATGCAGCATACCTGCAGAAAGAATAGGACACATGCATCTGAACTGTTAGCACTTTCACTTTGCTGCACTGCTCCAAATAAGACTGTTCTCTTAAAACAGAGTTTTTTTCTGGCTGCACTGTGTAAGGTTTCCTTAATAATAACACAATTATTTCAGCCTCCAATATGGCAAAAAAAAGACCTTTATTCTTTACATGGGGTCCAAAGAACCAAAATACAACTTTTCAGGCCCTTGATAGGCCCTTAGTCATGTATACCATATACATGACTAAGGGCCTGAAACATTGTATTTTGTTTCTTTGGACCCCATGTAAAGAATAAAGGTCTTTTTTTGCCATATTGGATGCCGGAATAACTGTGTTATTGTCTGGATGAGAGGACCTGGCTAGTCTGACATTCCATGCCCCAAACAAGAGAAGGTGTGCTATTTTCTAACTTAGTTTAAGATTTCCTTAACACTGTGCATCCAGTGCAAAGTGCTGTTTGAAGACAACAGTCAAATATGGAGCAGCACTGCAAAGAAGCAGAGCAATTATTGTTGACTGGCTCTAAGGGATTTTTTTTAAAACCTGCCCCCTAGCCTTTCCAGGTCTGTAAATCTGTGACTTCTGAATGTAAGATGTTTTTGTGAGCAATGCACCTTTTGTATTACTATATTTGTACCTTGTGATGTTAGACTAAGCAAAAACAAAACAAATGTATTTGATACATTATAAAAACTTTGCTTTACGATCCAGTTAATCAACACATTGCAATTGAGCTGGTATACATATATGCATTTGTGATTGGCTAATGGCTGTCACACATCACAGGAGGAGTGGAAATAGACATAACTGAAATTTGTCAGACAATTTGTTTTTTTTAAATTTACTCATTTAAGTTCAGAATAAGGGCTATTGTACTGTCTAGTTACCATGCATTGGTTGTTTATGCACATCTACTGTATTTACTGGTCCTTTAAAGGGACAGTCAACACCAGAATTTTTGTTGTTTAAAAAGAAAGATAATCCCTTTATTACCCATTCCCCAGTTTTGCATAACCAACACAGTTATAATAATACACGTTTTACCTCTGTAATTATCTTGTATCTAAGCTTCTGCTGACTGCCCCCTTATTTCAGTTCTTTTGACAGACATGCAGTTTAGCCAATCAGTGCTCAGTCCTAGGTCACTTTACGTGCATGAGCTCAATGTTATCTATATGAAACATGTGAACTAATGCCCTCTAGTGGTCAAAATGTATTCAGATTAGAGGCAGTCTTCAAGGTCTAAGAAATTAGCATATGAACCTCCTAGTTTTAGCTTTCAACTAAGAATACCAAAGAACAAAGCAAAATTGGTGATAAAAGTAAATTGGGAAGTTGTTTAAAATTGCATGCCCTATTTAAAACATGAAAAAAAAAAATTGGACTTGACTGTCCCTTTAATTTTGCTTTGTTCCAGGACCACAACAAATAGTTCACATGTTCTCTGTTCCACTTTTTCAAAGAAAAAACAAAAATAGCAAGGGGCTGCATGCTGCCCACACATTATCATCCGACCACTCCTAATCTATAAAGTAAGTAACCCAAGTCAAGATACTAACCACATCTGATTAAGGAGGTACCAGTAAATAGAATGCCCTGGATGCTACTCAGAAATTCAGAAATGTACCTCAATCAATTCCCAGGCACTGTCAAAAAGAATGCAATCCAGTGCCAAGCACATCCAATCATTATGGCTCCTAGCACTAAGTACCTGAATCAATTATGGTCCAATATCACCAGCACTTTCAATAAGGATGGCATTTAGTTCTTGACATGTGAGTGCTAGATTTGGCATCTAGATTTTAATCTAATCCAGTATTCCAATTGAGAATTGTTATTTATCTCCAGCACTCCAGGTTAAGGCCCCAGTCCCTAGCACTTCCTGTCAGGATGGTTCTCAGCACTCCCATGGAGGAGGGTACAAACTCCCAGACAAGATGATTCCCACTCATGACAATCTTTTACTAGCATCTCTGGGCAGTCTCAATCAGATGCAACCAATTAGGATAGGCCTTATACCTAGTTTTCACAGTCAATATGGTCCCATACCCTCAGCACTCTCTACCCAACATCCCTAGTCAGGGGGACTTATTACAAAACACTTCTAATCAATATGAACCACAGGACTCAAAGTTATAACGACCCCTTATTCCAGCACTACTAGTCAAGCTGGAGCCTTATCCATAATATCCCCATCATAATGTCCTTTATTTTCCCATTTTTCACAGTTAGGGAACCTCTTTGTCAGGATTGTCATTTATACACAACAGTCAAATTAAAACGGACCATTACTATGTCCAGGACCCCCAATCATTATGATACCTTACCCACAGGAAGGTGTCTTATGAACATGCGGGTGCTTTCAACAGACATAATCAGCAGTCCCAAGCGCACCAGATAAGGAGGGTTCCCAATTCCTGTCACCCCCAATGAATATAATACAGGTTACTACATTCTCATATCTCCTTAATCTCCAAAGGGGGTATGTACCGTTTATCTGGCATCGAATGTGTTAATCGCACCGTCTCAGTTATTTCTGCCACTTACCAGCTGGTTCCCTTATTGGCTCGGATGTGTTTTTTGGCAACGCCAACCATGAACAAAGCTTACGATGTCCCCCCCAGAATCACAGCCAAGTTGGAGCAGTAAACACAGCCACCATGTCGCTTCCGGAGCAGCAGGAAGGGCGGAAGTCGGAATAAACCATTACGATAAAACTTCATCTTCCACAAAAAAGTGTCAAGCTCTTCACCATATACGGATATGAAATATGTAAATGGTGAGTGTTTTTTGTGTAATATTTCTGGGATTGCTTGACTATCTTGGCTGTGTGGAATAAATGTCTCCCCCCACTGTGATGCGTTTGGGTGGTACAGTCCCGTTGCTATGGAGACGCGTCTTACAGTAGAGACATGGCTGCCCAGGGGAAGCTTGTGAGCAAGTTAGAGGAGCTGAAACTGCAATGTTTCCTAGAAAGCAGGTAAACTAACGAACCACTGTCTATGGTTCCCAGGGAAGGAATTTATACATTTAATGTGTAAGGGCAGATGTCACACTCAGCCTCAGAGGAGAACTCATACACAGGCACTGTGACCATTCAGCCAACATTCACACTCAGATCTATGATTCAAACGTATATCACACACATAGTGCTGGTCTTCTGGCAGATAGTACACATAAAGCTCAAACTCCTACACATGTCACACTCATAACTCACTCCAACTTACCCATTACTTGGTCACTGGTAAAACTCATAGCTAAAATTCAGAAAGGATTCACACTCATACACAGATATATTGGCTAATATGGGCAGATCTTTTATTCTTGCATAAATAAATTACACTCATTTAAGGTACATGAAACCCCACCTATTTCTTTCATGATTCAGAAATTTTAGACAACTTTTCAATTTACTTCTTTTGTCAAGTTTGCTTAATTTACTTGGTATCCTTATTTGGAGAAGCAGCAATGCACTCCTGGAAGCTAACTGAACACATTGGGTGAGCCAATGACAAAAGTCATATACAGTACGTGCAGCCTTTCATCAGAACATAACTCCCAGTAATTTATTGCTACTCCTGAGCCTACCTAGGTATGCTTTTCAAAAAAATATACAAAGAGAACAAAGTAATAGAGAACAAATCAAATTAGATAATATAAGTAATTTGGAATTTAAATTTGCATTCTCTGTCTGATTTACTTTAATTTTAACTTTACTATCCCTTTAAATAGCTCACACTCAGAGCTCACATTTAGGCATAACTATGTCTCACTCTAAGAGCTCACGTAAGCATAACTATGGCTTACATAGAGCTCACATGTAGGAACAAGTATAGCCCACACTCAAAGCTCACATGTAGGCTTAACTATATCTTACAGTCAGAGCTCACATGTAGCCATAACTATATCTTACAGTCAGAGCTCACATGTAGACATAACTATATCTTACAGTCAGAGCTCACATGTAGCCATAACTATATCTTACAGTCAGAGCTCACATGTAGACATAACTATATCTTACAGTCAGAGCTCACATGTATGTGTAACTATATCTTACAGTCAGAGCTCACATGTAGCCATAACTATATCTTACAGTCAGAGCTCACATGTAGACATAACTATATCTTACAGTCAGAGCACACATGTAGACATAACTATATCTTACAGTCAGAGCACACATGTAGCCATAACTATATCTTACAGTCAGAGCACACATGTAGCCATAACTATATCTTACAGTCTGAGCTCACATGTAGACATAACTATATCTTACAGTCAGAGCTCACATGTAGACATAACTATATCTTACAGTCAGAGCTCACATGTAGACATAACTATATCTTACAGTCAGAGCTCACATGTAGACATAACTATATCTTACAGTCAGAGCTTACATGTAGACATAACTATATTTTACAGTCTGAGCTCACATGTAGACATAACTATATCTTACAGTCAGAGCTCACATGTAGACATAACTATATCTCACAGTCAGAGCTCACATGTAGACATAACTATATCTTACAGTCAGAGTTCACATGTAGCCATAACTATATCTTACAGTCAGAGCTCACATGTAGCCATAACTATATCTTACAGTCAGAGCTCACATGTAGCCATAACTATATCTCACAGTCAGAGCTCACATGTAGACATAACTATATTTACAGTCAGAGCTCACATGTAGACATAACTATATCTTACAGTCAGAGCTCACATGTAGACATAACTATATCTTACAGTCAGAGCTCACATGTAGACATAACTATATCTTACAGTCAGAGCTCACATGTAGACATAACTATATCTTACAGTCAGAGCTCACATGTAGCCATAACTATATCTTACAGTCAGAGCTCACATGTAGCCATAACTATATCTTACAGTCAGAACACACATGTAGCCATAACTATATCTTACAGTCAGAGCTCACATGTAGCCATAACTATATCTTACAGTCAGAGCTCACATGTAGCCATAACTATATCTCACAGTCAGAGCTCACATGTAGACATAACTATATCTCACAGTCAGAGCTCACATGTAGCCATAACTATATCTTACAGTCAGAGCTCACATGTAGCCATAACTATATCTTACAGTCAGAGCTCACATGTAGCCATAACTATATCTTACAGTCAGAGCTCACATGTAGCCATAACTATATCTTACAGTCAGAGCTCACATGTAGCCATAACTATATCTAACAGTCAGAGCTCACATGTAGCCATAACTATATCTTACAGTCAGAGCTCACATGTAGCCATAACTATATCTTACAGTCAGAGCTCACATGTAGCCATAACTATATCTTACAGTCAGAGCTCACATGTAGACATAACTATATCTTACAGTCAGAGCACACATGTAGCCATAACTATATCTCACAGTCAGAGCACACATGTAGCCATAACTATATCTCACAGTCAGAGCTCACATGTAGCCATAACTATATCTCACAGTCAGAGCTCACATGTAGCCATAACTATATCTTACAGTCAGAGCACACATGTAGGCATAACTATATCTTTCAGTCAGAGCTCACATGTAGCCATAACTATATCTTACAGTCAGAGCACACATGTAGACATAACTATATCTTACAGTCAGAGCTCACATGTAGCCATAACTATATCTCACAGTCAGAGCTCACATGTAGCCATAACTATATCTTACAGTCAGAGCTCACATGTAGCCATAACTATATCTTACAGTCAGAGCACACATGTAGCCATAACTATATCTTACAGTCAGAGCACACATGTAGCCATAACTATATCTTACAGTCAGAGCTCACATGTAGCCATAACTATATCTCACAGTCAGAGCTCACATGTAGCCATAACTATATCTTACAGTCAGAGCTCACATGTAGCCGTAACTATATCTTACAGTCAGAGCTCACATGTAGCCATAACTATATCTCACAGTCAGAGCACACATGTAGGCATAACTATATCTTACAGTCAGAGCTCACATGTAGACATAACTATATCTTACAGTCAGAGCTCACATGTAGCCATAACTATATCTCACAGTCAGAGCACACATGTAGCCATAACTATATCTTACAGTCAGAGCACACATGTAGCCATAACTATATCTTACAGTAAGAGCTCACATTTAGACATAACTATATCTTACAGTCAGAGCTCACATGTAGTCATAACTATATCTTACAGTAAGAGCTCACATGTAGGCATAACTATATCTTACAGTCAGAGCTCACATTTAGGCATAACTATATCTTTCAGTCAGAGCTCACATGTAGCCATAACTATATCTTACAGTCAGAGCTCACATGTAGTCATAACTATATCTTACAGTAAGAGCTCACATGTAGGCATAACTATATCTTACAGTCAGAGCTCACATGTAGCCATAACTATATCTTACAGTCAGAGCTCACATTTAGACATAACTATATCTTACAGTCAGAGCTCACATGTAGACATAACTATATCTTACAGTCAGAGCTCACATGTAGCCATAACTATATCTTACAGTCAGAGCTCACATGTAGGCATAACTATATCTCACAGTCAGAGCTCACATGTAGGCATAACTATATCTTACAGTCAGAGCTCACATGTATCCATAACTATATCTCACAGTCAGAGCACACATGTAGGCATAACTATATCTTTCAGTCAGAGCTCACATGTAGCCATAACTATATCTTACAGTCAGAGCTCACATGTAGACATAACTATATCTTACAGTCAGAGCTCACATGTAGACATAACTATATCTTACAGTCAGAGCTCACATGTATCCATAACTATATCTCACAGTCAGAGCACACATGTAGGCATAACTATATCTTACAGTCAGAGCTCACATGTAGCCATAACTATATCTTACAGTCAGAGCACACATGTAGACATAACTATATCTTACAGTCAGAGCTCACATGTAGACATAACTATATCTTACAGTCAGAGCTCACATGTAGCCATAACTATATCTTACAGTCAGAGCTCACATGTAGACATAACTATATCTTACAGTCAGAGCTCACATGTAGCCATAACTATATATTACAGTCAGAGCTCACATGTAGCCATAACTACATCTTACAGTCAGAGCTCACATGTAGCCATAACTATATCTTACAGTCAGAGCACATATGTAGCCATAACTATATCTTACAGTCAGAGCTCACATGTAGCCATAACTATATCTTACAGTCAGAGCTCACATGTAGCCATAACTATATCTTACAGTCAGAGCTCACATGTAGCCATAACTATATCTCACAGTCAGAGCTCACATGTAGCCATAACTATATCTTACAGTCAGAGCTCACATGTAGCCATAACTAAATCTTACAGTCAGAGCTCACATGTAGCCATAACTATATCTTACAGTCAGAGCTCACATGTAGACATAACTATATCTTACAGTCAGAGCACACATGTAGCCATAACTATATCTCACAGTCAGAGCACACATGTAGCCATAACTATATCTCACAGTCAGAGCTCACATGTAGCCATAACTATATCTCACAGTCAGATCTCACATGTAGCCATAACTATATCTTACAGTCAGAGCACACATGTAGGCATAACTATATCTTTCAGTCAGAGCTCACATGTAGCCATAACTATATCTTACAGTCAGAGCACACATGTAGACATAACTATATCTTACAGTCAGAGCTCACATGTAGCCATAACTATATCTCACAGTCAGAGCTCACATGTAGCCATAACTATATCTTACAGTCAGAGCACACATGTAGGCATAACTATATCTTTCAGTCAGAGCTCACATGTAGCCATAACTATGTCTTACAGTCAGAGCACACATGTAGACATAACTATATCTTACAGTCAGAGCTCACATGTAGCCATAACTATATCTCACAGTCAGAGCTCACATGTAGCCATAACTATATCTTACAGTCAGAGCTCACATGTAGCCATAACTATGTCTTACAGTCAGAGCACACATGTAGACATAACTATATCTTACAGTCAGAGCTCACATGTAGCCATAACTATATCTCACAGTCAGAGCTCACATGTAGCCATAACTATATCTTACAGTCAGAGCTCACATGTAGCCATAACTATATCTTACAGTCAGAGCTCACATGTAGCCATAACTATATCTTACAGTCAGAGCACACATGTAGCCATAACTATATCTTACAGTCAGAGCTCACATGTAGCCATAACTATATCTTACAGTCAGAGCACACATTTAGCCATAACTATATCTTACAGTCAGAGCACACATGTAGCCATAACTATATCTTACAGTCAGAGCACACATGTAGACATAACTATATCTTACAGTCAGAGCTCACATGTAGCCATAACTATATCTTACAGTCAGAGCACACATGTAGCCATAACTATATCTCACAGTCAGAGCTCACATGTAGCCATAACTATATCTTACAGTCAGAGCTCACATGTAGCCATAACTATATCTTACAGTCAGAGCTCACATGTAGCCGTAACTATATCTTACAGTCAGAGCTCACATGTAGCCATAACTATATCTCACAGTCTGAGCTCACATGTAGACATAACTATATCTTACAGTCAGAGCTCACATTTAGACATAACTATATCTTTCAGTCAGAGCTCACATGTAGCCATAACTATATCTCAGTCAGAGCACACATGTAGGCATAACTATATCTTACAGTCAGAGCTCACATGTAGACATAACTATATCTTACAGTCAGAGCTCACATGTAGCCATAACTATATCTCACAGTCAGAGCACACATGCAGCCATAACTATATCTTACAGTCAGAGCACACATGTAGCCATAACTATATCTTACAGTCAGAGCTCACATGTAGCCATAACTATATCTTACAGTAAGAGCTCACATTTAGACATAACTATATCTTTCAGTCAGAGCTCACATGTAGCCATAACTATATCTTACAGTCAGAGCTCACATGTAGTCATAACTATATCTTACAGTAAGAGCTCACATGTAGGCATAACTATATCTTACAGTCAGAGCTCACATGTAGCCATAACTATATCTTATAGTCAGAGCTCACATTTAGACATAACTATATCTTACAGTCAGAGCTCACATGTAGACATAACTATATCTTACAGTCAGAGCTCACATGTAGCCATAACTATATCTTACAGTCAGAGCTCACATGTAGGCATAACTATATCTCACAGTCAGAGCTCACATGTAGGCATAACTATATCTTACAGTCAGAGCTCACATGTATCCATAACTATATCTCACAGTCAGAGCACACATGTAGGCATAACTATATCTTTCAGTCAGAGCTCACATGTAGCCATAACTATATCTTACAGTCAGAGCTCACATGTATCCATAACTATATCTTACAGTCAGAGCACACATGTAGACAGAACTATATCTTACAGTCAGAGCTCACATGTAGCCATAACTATATCTCACAGTCAGAGCACACATGTAGCCATAACTATATCTTACAGTCAGAGCTCACATGTAGCCATAACTATATCTTACAGTCAGAGCTCACATGTAGCCATAACTATATCTTACAGTCAGAGCACACATGTAGCCATAACTATATCTTACAGTCAGAGCTCACATGTAGCCATAACTATATCTTACAGTAAGAGCTCACATTTAGACATAACTATATCTTACAGTCAGAGCTCACATGTAGACATAACTATATCTTACAGTCAGAGCTCACATGTAGACATAACTATATCTTACAGTCAGAGCTCACATGTAGCCATAACTATATATTTCAGTCAGAGCTCACATGTAGCCATAACTATATCTTACAGTCAGAGCTCACATGTAGCCATAACTATATCTTACAGTCAGAGCACATATGTAGGCATAACTATATCTTACAGTCAGAGCTCACATGTAGACATAACTATATCTTACAGTCAGAGCTCACATGTAGCCATAACTATATCTTACAGTCAGAGCTCACATGTATCCATAACTATATCTCACAGTCAGAGCACACATGTAGGCATAACTATATCTTACAGTAAGATCTCACATTTAGACATAACTATATCTTACAGTCAGAGCTCACATGTAGACATAACTATATCTTACAGTCAGAGCTCACATGTAGACATAACTATATCTTACAGTCAGAGCTCACATGTATCCATAACTATATCTCACAGTCAGAGCTCACATGTAGCCATAACTATATCTTACAGTCAGAGCTCACATGTAGCCATAACTATATCTTACAGTCAGAGCACACATGTAGCCATAACTATATCTTACAGTCAGAACACACATGTAGACATAACTATATCTTACAGTCAGAGCTCACATGTAGCCATAACTATATCTCACAGTCAGAGCTCACATGTAGCCATAACTATATCTTACAGTCAGAGCTCACATTTAGACATAACTATATCTTACAGTCAGAGCTCACATGTAGCCATAACTATATCTTACAGTCAGAGCACACATGTAGCCATAACTATATCTCACAGTCAGAGCTCACATGTAGCCATAACTATATCTTACAGTCAGAGCTCACATGTAGCCGTAACTATATCTTACAGTCAGAGCTCACATGTAGCCATAACTATATCTCACAGTCTGAGCTCACATGTAGACATAACTATATCTTACAGTCAGAGCTCACATTTAGACATAACTATATCTTTCAGTCAGAGCTCACATGTAGCCATAACTATATCTCAGTCAGAGCACACATGTAGGCATAACTATATCTTACAGTCAGAGCTCACATGTAGACATAACTATATCTTACAGTCAGAGCTCACATGTAGCCATAACTATATCTCACAGTCAGAGCACACATGTAGCCATAACTATATCTTACAGTCAGAGCACACATGTAGCCATAACTATATCTTACAGTCAGAGCTCACATGTAGCCATAACTATATCTTACAGTAAGAGCTCACATTTAGACATAACTATATCTTTCAGTCAGAGCTCACATGTAGCCATAACTATATCTTACAGTCAGAGCTCACATGTAGTCATAACTATATCTTACAGTAAGAGCTCACATGTAGGCATAACTATATCTTACAGTCAGAGCTCACATGTAGCCATAACTATATCTTACAGTCAGAGCTCACATTTAGACATAACTATATCTTACAGTCAGAGCTCACATGTAGACATAACTATATCTTACAGTCAGAGCTCACATGTAGACATAACTATATCTTACAGTCAGAGCTCACATGTAGCCATAACTATATCTTACAGTCAGAGCTCACATGTAGGCATAACTATATCTCACAGTCAGAGCTCACATGTAGGCATAACTATATCTTACAGTCAGAGCTCACATGTATCCATAACTATATCTCACAGTCAGAGCACACATGTAGGCATAACTATATCTTTCAGTCAGAGCTCACATGTAGCCATAACTATATCTCACAGTCAGAGCTCACATGTATCCATAACTATATCTTACAGTCAGAGCACACATGTAGACATAACTATATCTTACAGTCAGAGATCACATGTAGCCATAACTATATCTCACAGTCAGAGCACACATGTAGCCATAACTATATCTTACAGTCAGAGCTCACATGTAGCCATAACTATATCTTACAGTCAGAGCTCACATGTAGCCATAACTATATCTTACAGTCAGAGCACACATGTAGCCATAACTATATCTTACAGTCAGAGCTCACATGTAGCCATAACTATATCTTACAGTAAGAGCTCACATTTAGACATAACTATATCTTACAGTCAGAGCTCACATGTAGCCATAACTATATCTTACAGTCAGAGCTCACATGTAGCCATAACTATATCTTACAGTCAGAGCACATATGTAGGCATAACTATATCTTACAGTCAGAGCTCACATGTAGACATAACTATATCTTACAGTCAGAGCTCACATGTAGCCATAACTATATCTTACAGTCAGAGCTCACATGTATCCATAACTATATCTCACAGTCAGAGCACACATGTAGGCATAACTATATCTTACAGTAAGATCTCACATTTAGACATAACTATATCTTACAGTCAGAGCTCACATGTAGACATAACTATATCTTACAGTCAGAGCTCACATGTAGACATAACTATATCTTACAGTCAGAGCTCACATGTATCCATAACTATATCTCACAGTCAGAGCACACATGTAGGCATAACTATATCTTACAGTCAGAGCTCACATGTAGCCATAACTATATCTTACAGTCAGAGCACACATGTAGGCATAACTATATCTTTCAGTCAGAGCTCACATGTAGCCATAACTATATCTTACAGTCAGAGCTCACATGTAGACATAACTATATATTTCAGTCAGAGCTCACATGTAGCCATAACTATATCTTACAGTCAGAGCTCACATGTAGCCATAACTATATCTTACAGTCAGAGCACATATGTAGGCATAACTATATCTTACAGTCAGAGCTCACATGTAGACATAACTATATCTTACAGTCAGAGCTCACATGTAGCCATAACTATATCTTACAGTCAGAGCTCACATGTATCCATAACTATATCTCACAGTCAGAGCACACATGTAGGCATAACTATATCTTACAGTAAGATCTCACATTTAGACATAACTATATCTTACAGTCAGAGCTCACATGTAGACATAACTATATCTTACAGTCAGAGCTCACATGCAGACATAACTATATCTTACAGTCAGAGCTCACATGCAGACATAACTATATCTTACAGTCAGAGCTCACATGCAGACATAACTATATCTCACAATCAGAGCACACATGTAGGCATAACTATATCTTACAGTCAGAGCTCACATGTAGCCATAACTATATCTTACAGTCAGAGCTCACATGTAGCCATAACTATATCTTACAGTCAGAGCTCACATGTAGACATGACTATATCTCACATTCAGAGCTCACATGTAGCCATAACTATATCTTACAGTCAGAGCTCACATGTAGCCATAACTATATCTTACAGTCAGAGCTCACATGTAGACATAACTATATCTTACAGTCAGAGCTCACATGTAGACATAACTATATCTTACAGTCAGAACTCACATGTAGCCATAACTATATCTTACAGTCAGAGCTCACATGTAGACATAACTATATCTTACAGTCAGAGCTCACATGTAGCCATAACTATATCTTACAGTCTGAGCTCACATGCAGACATAACTATTTCTTTCAGTCAGAGCTCACATGTAGCCATAACTATATCTCACAGTCTGAGCTCACATGTAGCCATAACTATATCTCACAGTCAGAGTTCACATGTAGCCATAACTATATCTTACAGTCAGAGCTCACATGTAGCCATAACTATATCTTACAGTCAGAGCTCACATGTAGCCATAACTATATCTTACAGTCAGAGCTCACATGTAGCCATAACTATATCTTACAGTCAGAGCTCACATGTATCCATAACTATATCTCACAGTCAGAGCACACATGTAGGCATAACTATATCTTACAGTAAGATCTCACATTTAGACATAACTATATCTTACAGTCAGAGCTCACATGTAGACATAACTATATCTTACAGTCAGAGCTCACATGCAGACATAACTATATCTTACAGTCAGAGCTCACATGCAGACATAACTATATCTTACAGTCAGAGCTCACATGCAGACATAACTATATCTCACAATCAGAGCACACATGTAGGCATAACTATATCTTACAGTCAGAGCTCACATGTAGCCATAACTATATCTTACAGTCAGAGCTCACATGTAGCCATAACTATATCTTACAGTCAGAGCTCACATGTAGACATGACTATATCTCACATTCAGAGCTCACATGTAGCCATAACTATATCTTACAGTCAGAGCTCACATGTAGCCATAACTATATCTTACAGTCAGAGCTCACATGTAGACATAACTATATCTTACAGTCAGAGCTCACATGTAGACATAACTATATCTTACAGTCAGAACTCACATGTAGCCATAACTATATCTTACAGTCAGAGCTCACATGTAGACATAACTATATCTTACAGTCAGAGCTCACATGTAGCCATAACTATATCTTACAGTCTGAGCTCACATGCAGACATAACTATTTCTTTCAGTCAGAGCTCACATGTAGCCATAACTATATCTCACAGTCTGAGCTCACATGTAGCCATAACTATATCTCACAGTCAGAGTTCACATGTAGCCATAACTATATCTTACAGTCAGAGCTCACATGTAGCCATAACTATATCTTACAGTCAGAGCTCACATGTAGCCATAACTATATCTCACAGTCAGAGCTCACATGTAGCCGTAACTATATCTTACAGTCAGAGCTCACATGTAGCCATAACTATATCTTACAGTCAGAGCTCACATGTAGCTATAACTATATCTTACAATCAGAGCACACATGTATCCATAACTATATCTTACAGTCAGAGCTCACATGTAGCCATAACTATATCTTACAGTCAGAGCTCACATGTAGCTATAACTATATCTTACAGTCAGAGCACACATGTATCCATAACTATATCTCACAGTCAGAGCACACATGTAGGCATAACTATATCTTACAGTCAGAGCTCACATGTAGCCATAACTATATCTTACAGTCAGAGCTCACATGTAGCCATAACTATATCTTACAGTCAGAGCTCACATGTAGCTATAACTATATCTTACAGTCAGAGCACACATGTATCCATAACTATATCTCACAGTCAGAGCACACATGTAGGCATAACTATATCTTTCAGTCAGAGCTCACATGTAGCCATAACTATATCTTACAGTCAGAGCTCACATGTATCCATAACTATATCTTACAGTCAGAGCTCACATGTATCCATAACTATATCTTACAGTCAGAGCTCACATGTATCCATAACTATATCTCACAGTCAGAGCTCACATGTAGACATAACTATATCTTACAGTCAGAGCTCACATGTATCCATAACTATATCTCACAGTCAGAGCACACATGTAGGCATAACTATATCTTACAGTCAGAGCTCACATGTAGCCATAACTATATCTTACAGTCAGAGCACACATGTAGGCATAACTATATCTTTCAGTCAGAGCTCACATGTAGCCATAACTATATCTTACAGTCAGAGCTCACATGTAGACATAACTATATCTTTCAGTCAGAGCTCACATGTAGCCATAACTATATATTTCAGTCAGAGCTCACATGTAGCCATAACTATATCTTACAGTCAGAGCTCACATGTAGCCATAACTATATCTTACAGTCAGAGCACATATGTAGGCATAACTATATCTTACAGTCAGAGCTCACATGTAGACATAACTATATCTTACAGTCAGAGCTCACATGTAGCCATAACTATATCTTACAGTCAGAGCTCACATGTATCCATAACTATATCTCACAGTCAGAGCACACATGTAGGCATAACTATATCTTACAGTAAGATCTCACATTTAGACATAACTATATCTTACAGTCAGAGCTCACATGTAGACATAACTATATCTTACAGTCAGAGCTCACATGCAGACATAACTATATCTTACAGTCAGAGCTCACATGCAGACATAACTATATCTTACAGTCAGAGCTCACATGCAGACATAACTATATCTCACAATCAGAGCACACATGTAGGCATAACTATATCTTACAGTCAGAGCTCACATGTAGCCATAACTATATCTTACAGTCAGAGCTCACATGTAGCCATAACTATATCTTACAGTCAGAGCTCACATGTAGACATGACTATATCTCACAGTCAGAGCTCACATGTAGCCATAACTATATCTTACAGTCAGAGCTCACATGTAGCCATAACTATATCTTACAGTCAGAGCTCACATGTAGACATAACTATATCTTACAGTCAGAGCTCACATGTAGACATAACTATATCTTACAGTCAGAACTCACATGTAGCCATAACTATATCTTACAGTCAGAGCTCACATGTAGACATAACTATATCTTACAGTCAGAGCTCACATGTAGCCATAACTATATCTTACAGTCTGAGCTCACATGCAGACATAACTATTTCTTTCAGTCAGAGCTCACATGTAGCCATAACTATATCTCACAGTCTGAGCTCACATGTAGCCATAACTATATCTCACAGTCAGAGTTCACATGTAGCCATAACTATATCTTACAGTCAGAGCTCACATGTAGCCATAACAATATCTTACAGTCAGAGCTCACATGTAGCCATAACTATATCTCACAGTCAGAGCTCACATGTAGCCGTAACTATATCTTACAGTCAGAGCTCACATGTAGCCATAACTATATCTTACAGTCAGAGCTCACATGTAGCTATAACTATATCTTACAATCAGAGCACACATGTATCCATAACTATATCTTACAGTCAGAGCTCACATGTAGCCATAACTATATCTTACAGTCAGAGCTCACATGTAGCTATAACTATATCTTACAGTCAGAGCACACATGTATCCATAACTATATCTCACAGTCAGAGCACACATGTAGGCATAACTATATCTTACAGTCAGAGCTCACATGTAGCCATAACTATATCTTACAGTCAGAGCTCACATGTAGCCATAACTATATCTTACAGTCAGAGCTCACATGTAGCTATAACTATATCTTACAGTCAGAGCACACATGTATCCATAACTATATCTCACAGTCAGAGCACACATGTAGGCATAACTATATCTTTCAGTCAGAGCTCACATGTAGCCATAACTATATCTTACAGTCAGAGCTCACATGTATCCATAACTATATCTTACAGTCAGAGCTCACATGTATCCATAACTATATCTTACAGTCAGAGCTCACATGTATCCATAACTATATCTCACAGTCAGAGCACACATGTAGCCATAACTATATCTCACAGTCTGAGCTCACATGTAGGCATAACTATATCTTACAGTCAGAGCTCACATGTAGCCATAACTATATCTCACAGTCTGAGCTCACATGTAGGTGTAACTATATCTTACAGTCAGAGCTCACATGTAGACATAACTATGTCTCAGTCAGAGCACACATGTAGACATAACTATATCTTACAGTCAGAGCTCACATGTAGCCATAACTATATCTTACAGTCAGAGCACACATGTAGCCATAACTATAGCTCACACTGAGAGCTCACATGTAGGCATAACTATATCTTACAGTCAGAGCTCACATGTAGCCATAACTATAGCTCACACTGAGAGCTCACATGTAGGCATAACTATATCTTTCAGTCAGAGCTCACATGTAGCCATAACTATATCTTACAGTCAGAGCTCACATGTATCCATAACTATATCTCACAGTCAGAGCTCACATGTAGCCATAACTATATCTCACAGTCAGAGCTCACATGCAGACATAACTATATCTTACAGTCAGAGCTCACATGTAGACATGACTATATCTCACAGTCAGAGCTCACATGTAGCCATAACTATATCTTACAGTCAGAGCTCACATGTAGACATAACTATATCTTACAGTCAGAGCTCACATGTAGACATAACTATATCTTACAGTCAGAGCTCACATGTAGACATAACTATATCTCACAGTCAGAGCTCACATGTAGACATAACTATATCTTACAGTCAGAGCTCACATGTATGTGTAACTATATCTTACAGTCAGAGCTCACAGGTAGCCATAACTATATCTTACAGTCAGAGCTCACATGTAACCATAACTATATCTTACAGTCAGAGCACACATGTAGCCATAACTATATCTTACAGTCAGAGCACACATGTAGCCATAACTATATCTTACAGTCTGAGCTCACATGCAGACATAACTATTTCTTTCAGTCAGAGCTCACATGTAGCCATAACTATATCTCACAGTCAGAGCTCACATGTAGCCATAACTATATCTTACAGTCAGAGCTCACATGTATCCATAACTATATCTCACAGTCAGAGCTCACATGTAGCCATAACTATATCTTACAGTCAGAGCTCACATGTATCCATAACTATATCTTACAGTCAGAGCTCACATGTAGCCATAACTATATCTCACAGTCAGAGCTCACATGCAGACATAACTATATCTTACAGTCAGAGCTCACATGTAGACATAACTATATCTCACAGTCAGAGCTCACATGTAGCCATAACTATATCTTACAGTCAGAGCTCACATGTAGACATAACTATATCTTACAGTCAGAGCTCACATGTAGACATAACTATATCTTACAGTCAGAGCTCACATGTATGTGTAACTATATCTTACAGTCAGAGCTCACATGTAGCCATAACTATATCTTACAGTCAGAGCTCACATGTAACCATAACTATATCTTACAGTCAGAGCACACATGTAGCCATAACTATATCTTACAGTCAGAGCACACATGTAGCCATAACTATATCTTACAGTCTGAGCTCACATGCAGATATAACTATTTCTTTCAGTCAGAGCTCACATGTAGCCATAACTATATCTCACAGTCACAGCTCACATGTAGTCATAACTATATCTCACAGTCAGAGCTCACATGTAGCCATAACTATATCTTACAGTCAGAGCTCACATGTAGCCATAACTATATCTTACAGTCAGAGCTCACATGTAGACATAACTATATCTCACAGTCAGAGCTCACATGTAGCCATAACTATATCTTACAGTCAGAGCTCACATGTAGCCATAACTATAGCTCACACTGAGAGCTCACATGTAGGCATAACTATATCTTACTGTTAGTGCTTACATGTAGGCATAGCTATATCATACAGTTAGCGCTCACATGTAGGCATAACTATAGCTCACACTGAGAGCTCACATGTAGGCATAACTATATCTTACTGTTAGTGCTCACATGTAGCCATAACTATATCTTACAGTCAGAGCTCACATGTAGCCATAACTATAGCTCACACTGAGAGCTCACATGTAGGCATAACTATATCTTACAGTCAGAGCTCACATGTAGCCATAACTATAGCTCACACTGAGAGCTCACATGTAGACATAACTATATCTTTCAGTCAGAGCTCACATGTATCCATAACTATATCCTACAGTCAGAGCTCACATGTATCCATAACTATATCTCACAGTCAGAGCTCACATGTAGCCATAACTATATCTTACAGTCAGAGCTCACATGTATCCATAACTATATCTTACAGCCAGAGCTCACATGTAGCCATAACTATATCTCACAGTCAGAGCTCACATGCAGACATAACTATATCTTACAGTCAGAGCTCACATGTAGACATAACTATATCTCACAGTCAGAGCTCACATGTAGCCGTAACTATATCTTACAGTCAGAGCTCACATGTAGACATAACTATATCTTACAGTCAGAGCTCACATGTAGACATAACTATATCTTACAGTCAGAGCTCACATGTATGTGTAACTATATCTTACAGTCAGAGCTCACATGTAGCCATAACTATATCTTACAGTCAGAGCTCACATGTAACCATAACTATATCTTACAGTCAGAGCACACATGTAGCCATAACTATATCTTACAGTCTGAGCTCACATGCAGACATAACTATATCTCACAGTCAGAGCTCACATGTAGCCATAACTATATCTCACAGTCAGAGCTCACATGTAGCCATAACTATATCTCA